>NC_143415.1:7915000-8218030 GCF_059467195.1 Physcomitrium patens | reverse complement strand
AGTTGGGTATCTAAGGGTGAATCTCACGCTGTTGGGGTTCTGGTGTGGTGGAGATTCGGAGCCTCCGGTTTTGGTTTGGGAGATTTGTGTTTTCGGTTTTTGTGAGTTGATTTCGTGTATTTTGTTTCCAGGACGGCTCCTGAGAACGCTTGTTGTTCTATTTGGGAGGTTATATGAGGGTTTCGGGTACGATCTTTTCCGTGGATAAATTTGAATTTGTTTGATTGCGTCAGTGGAGATTGGCTTGTGAGAGGGGGAGGTTAGTGGTTGCCCAGGGAGGGTGTGAGGAAGAAGAAGTGAACAGCAAGGTGGCGGCATACTCTTTTATGTCTGAAACCGGCTGCTTCTACCTGGGGTCGGTTGGGCTCTTGGGAGAATATTGTCCCACTACGAGGAAGAGACACAAACAATTCGTGTGTCCATCCAGTCCTCCTATTCGGTTGCATGTGGCTCATCTGATTATCGCGTCACGCTTTCGTGAGTCAATATCTTCATCGCCTGCTTAACGCTTCAGTCATGGCGCTTCAGAACATCGGCGCTGGCAATCGCGATGACGCCTTTTACAGGTACAAGATGCCCAAGCTCATCACCAAGATTGAGGGGCGTGGAAACGGAATCAAGACCAACGTCGTCAACATGGTGGATGTGGCAAAGGCACTTGCAAGGAATCCTGCGTACACCACCAAGTACTTTGGGTGTGAGCTCGGGGCTCAATCGAAGTATGACGAGAAGACTGGCACCAGTATCGTGAATGGTGCTCACGATACCTCAAAACTTGCGTCCCTGCTGGAGAATTTTATCAAAAAGTACGTGCAATGTTATGGATGCAGTAACCCCGAGACTGAGGTGGTCATTACCAAGACCCAGCTCATCACGTTGAAGTGCGCTGCCTGTGGCTACGTGTCTGATGTTGACATGCGTGATAAGTTGACCACGTTTATTTTAAAGAACCCTCCTGAACAGAAGAAGGGCGGAAAGAAGGACCGTGCACTGCGGCGTGCGGAGAAGGAGCGTCTCAAGGAGGGAGAGGCTGCGGACGAGCTGATGAAAAAGAACAAGCGAGAGGCTCTGAAGAAAAGTAAATCAGGATCTGATGCTAAAGTTGTTAAGAAGAAAACGGGGTCTGACGATGAAGAACATTCTCCATCTGCAAGCCAAGCCGAAGAGGATGAAGCTGTGGTGGATGAAGAGGAGGACGATGTGCAGTGGCAGACTGATACTTCAGCCGAGGCTGCGAAGAAGAGGATTATTGAGCAGTTGACTGCGGCAACAAGTGAGATGGTTATGGTTGGGAATGGTGATGATTTGAAGGAGTCGTCTCCTAAAGCTAAGACTTCTGCCAAGCCCAAGACGCTGAAAAAGTCGTCGTCTAAGAAGTCTGAGGCTGACAATGAGGTGAACGAGACGACAGAAGTAGAGTCTCCGAAGGGAGAGGAGATCAGTCCTCGAGATAAGTTTTTAAGTGATTTCAAGGAATGTTTGATGAAGTCGATGACTCCAGCGCAGATGGCGGCTATTTTGAACAATGCTGAGCCGCAAAGTGAAGCTATGGATGCATTCTTTGTTGCGCTGTTTGAAGGTTGCGGCAAGGGGCTTCACAAAGAGATTAGCAAGAAGAAAGCTTATTTGGATGCCGTTGTGCAAGATGAAACCTCTCAGAAGCATCTTTTGGCTGCGATTGAAACCTTCTGCGCTGCTCTCCCTCTGAACGCGAGCAAGGAGATAGCGCTTTTGCTCAAGGTCTTGTATGATGCAGAGATTCTTGAAGAGGAGCAGATTCTGCTTTGGTACGATGCGGTGCCATCCGGGAAAAGTTCAGCAAATGGCTCTGGTGCAGGATCGAAGGCTGCTTGCGTGAGGAAGTCCGCACTTCCATTTATCGACTGGCTTCGTAGCGCCGAGGCTGAATCGGAGGAAGACGAAGATTGATATCCTGGTAGCTTCCAGTATGTAACGACATCGATAAGTATCTTCTTTCGGGTAGCATTTCTAGACAGGAGGTTGATAAAGCGGCTCCTTGAAAGCCAATGCGTGTGTGGCATTCTCACGATGCATTTCATATGTGCCTGAATGCAGCACTTTCCATGGAGCGTTTTTCTGGCTTCATTGTATTCCTCAATTGTGTGTGTGTGTGGATCTTTCTTTTGATTTCTACTTTTAAAGAATATTTTATCGTCTAACCTGACCGGAAGTTGCTTTCCCCATTTGCTTACAGGGGTTGATGGAACATACAGACAGCCATGTATGGGTGAGATGGCTGCTCAATATTGGCCCAGCCATTTAGTGGCTCATCTACGTTTACTCTAAATTTGCGAATGTGTCCCGTGTGGTCTTATTTTGTGAAGTTTAAGTGCTTCGTAAACTCCAAATCTTTGAAATATATATATATATATATATATATATATATATATGTCTATAGATTATAAGAGGCACCCAATGAATATGAAAGTTTGTTTCTTTTATTAATCTCAAATAACTAGATCCTCATTTATCTGAGAACGAATGATGATGTAGGAATAATACACCGGTATGTCTACTGCTGGACAACAACAAATGCGAAACAGTCGAAAGGAAACCTAAACCTCGTAGAACTACCTATCCTTGCATTTATATTCCCTTGGACCAATCGATGAAATAATTATTAATCTAAATCCGACAGTAATGCACATGTACATGAAATGAGAAATATTATATCGTAGATATATAGAATTAAGGACCGCGAACCATTAGCAAGTGTGCCACAACATTTAACAACCACAATTAGCCTGGTTGAAGATAAGGATTAAAGTAAAGATTACTTGCGTACTTATGAAAATAAATAAATAAACAAGTAATATATTGTTTAATTGTGCTTATAATGATATTTGATTCTCTGAAATACTACATTAGTATTAATAATTTGATAATTTGATATAGTTTCAGAGAATACACTAAATAGTAGTTGTTTAACAGATGATATAGAATCTTATCAATCATGTATGTATAATTTAGTTTCATTTGAATGTGTACGAACTTGTCATTCGGTGAAATAGTGTGTGGCATTCGATTTATTTCATTTATTCATTAAAGCCACAGTGATAGAATTTTACAAACTTAGAAATATTGTATTATATATAGTTTAAGTACTATATCTAAAATCTAGCACACATGGTCAATAATGACCTTAAACTATTAAAGATGGCAAGTTGGTGATTCAAATCCTTGTTGTGAAATTCCTAACCTTGACAAAAGGATGTTATCATTAGAACCATGATTGTTACAAAAAAAATATTATATATATATATATATATATATATATTGGCCATGTAATTGGTTGTTGGTAATTGTTAGTTGTTTAATTGTTATCTATCAAATATTTTGTATCTAAAATTTAAAAATGAGTTGATTTATTATTAAAAATTATATTTTAAAATCTATGTATACAAGTAATTTTACATAAGTACTTTTTATGAATTCCTTTCTACGTCAACATTTCATGTATATGAATATGTAAATATACAAATATATATATACATGATTTACTCATTAATATGTTAACTTTTACCATTACTTTTTTTTTATTATATAAAATCATTTCATCTAAAATACATGTAAAATATAGGGGAATGTTGAATAGACCTATATTTTTACTGAATCAACCTATCTATAATGAAGAATGTGCTAATCATGATGAATGTGATTAGGTTTGATTTTTTAAAAACCAATAGTAAAAAAATGAATTTAGAAGTTTATTTATTTTTTATTTATTTTTATTTTTACACAATTGACCAACCCATCACAACTGACCCACCCACCATTATTATAATCTTTACCTAATATGATGAAAATTTGAGAATTAAACAATTACTAAATTATAGAAATTAAAAATTAAAAATGGATTTGATTATAAATTATTATTGAAGGTTGGAATATGATGGATGAGACTTTTGAAGTATTCTTAAAACTATTATTTTGTAAAATATTCTTTAATCAACGAAAATGCACTATTACAAATAGATAATTTATCTTATATTAATAAAGTTATACTTTTGCAATTGTTTTAACAGCATATCTAAGACCATATAGGTTGTATTTGCATTCACTTTTGCAATCTACTTACGCTTATTCTTATCATGTCTTAATAATGAACAAAATTTATCAAAAATATTTTAAATATGAAAGATCTTTATAATTTTAGAAATCAATCAAAACTTAATATTTATATGTTTTCATTAACTTATTTTGTAACATTTTTGTTTTTTAAAAAATACCATATATTAACATAAAATAAAAACAAAGTTAAGAAAGATCCAAATTATTTTCAACAAAAAGCTCAATAATGTAGAAACATATGGCATGAATTTAATAATATATCTAATAAAACTGAAATATGTAATAAATCTAAAAAATATGATGTTTTTATTGGATTTTAATAATACTTAAATAAATTCATATTGGTTTTTTAAATGTTTTAAGTAATAAAATAAGATCCCACAAAGTATTTTATAGAATGTATTAGAAATTTATAAGATTTATTAAGATAGTTGGAAAATTTTAAAGTATTAAATATAATAAAGTTTTAGAAATAAGTCTAGAACACATCATAAGTATTTTGAGCTGAAGGTAGATCTATATTAAATTAAACAAACCATATTGATTTAAAATATAATAATAGAAGTAATGAAACAATAGAAAAATAACTCCACAATGTTAGAACTTTTTTATATTTGATTTGGTTTTTTAAAAATAAATATGAAAAATCAAATTATCTATATCTTAAGCACAAAAATTTATAAGATGGTGTTTTTTTAGCTAAAGCAAGTAAATTGAAGTTAATATCTATTTTTGCATACTTAAAAATAAATTATCAAAGAAAAATAAAATTATACAATAATCACATATTTTTTTGGACAATTTCAGATAAAATTTAAATGTCTAAGTAACAAAAATAATTCATATAGAAGAACATTGGATTTATTGATTATTACTTGAATGTAGACATAAATAAAAATTAATTCATTGCATAGATTGTGTACCTATTGAAGGCATTTTTTTGTATTGTTTACAATAATAAGTAGAATTTCAAAATATTCAGAGTATATACTAAAGTTTATTTAAAGTACCATGCAATATTACATATAAAAAAGCCAATATATTTTTTCTTGTTGAAGAATTTAAAATACTATTTTTACGTAAGTTTTAAATTTAAATTTAAATATTTTCTAAGATAGTATGATTTATATGTTTTAATTAGCTTTTAAAAATAAAATTCATACTTCTAAAATTTTGCATAGAAATTAATATTATATTTTTTTAATAAAAAAATCTATTGTCATATAAAATATTATTTTATCGATTTTGATTTATATATTTTATAGAAAAAATATTTAATCATTATATATATATATATATATATATATATATATATATATATATGGGTCAAAGATTAGATTAGAATTTTTTTTAAGAAATTTTACAGAATTATGTGATTTTTTTTTATGATTTTTTTGAACAAATATTTATATACATTCTTCTATATTAAGATAAATATGTGATTATCTACAAGAGAAGCATTCTTTGTGATATTGAGTTGCAATACATCTTGCAACTCTTTTGTCAAGGATATACTATACAAGAGACCAAATAAGAAGTTGAATTGAAGACTTTTAACAAAAAAGCTAACAAGAACTTGATTAAACTAGATGAATACAAGATCAACACCAAGAAAGGTGAGCTTGAGCTCTAAGAGATGTATTGTAAAGATTAAAGATCCCCTCAACTTTAATTCCAATACTAGGTATTAAGAAGCTTCTCGAGAAGTTGCTATGTTACTTGAAGATGGAGCAACCATAAGAGGCTTCTTAGACAACTTTCCTAATCTTCCTATAATTTTTTAGAATTTTCTAAAATAATTTAAAAACCACTTAGAATTACTTAAAATATTTTAAGAATCTTTTAAAATCTTATAGAATCTTTTAAAAATATAATATAATATTTTAAGAATATTTCTAAAATTTTCTTATTGGATATCCATAAAATCACTTCTCTTTCTAACTCCAAGTTTTTTAAGGAGTATTAGTTTCATATTTGCTTTCTTTATTATATACAACATCTTATCAATAACTTCATAGAGAAGTTATCCTAAAATAGATTTAGATTTTTGAAGATAGCATTGATAAAAATCTTATATCTTTTGCAGTGCATTAACTAGATTTTTTGCTAATTTTCACATATGCTCATTGATATCATAGCCATGCCAATGAATAAAATACTCCAACTTATCTCTTCTTTGTAAAAAATCAAGGATTTTTTTCATCTCATATTCTATATAATTATCTATTTCAATGTAAGGCGGTGGTAATTATATTCTTTTTGAAGTAATTGATTTTGAATAAGCCTTTAAGAAAGAAATATGAAAGATTGGATGTATCTTCATAGATGTGGGTAATTCCTACCAATAAGCCATTGGATTGATTTGCTTTTGAATGCAAAATGGTCCCAATCTTTGGTAGTCTAATTTATTGCAAAGTCAATTGATTTCAATATTTTGTCAATGAAACTGTACTTTATTTTTAACTTAAAAAGAGGATTTTTTTTTTTTTTTTTTTTTTTTTTTTTTTGAATTTATCTAAAGATGCTTGTAAGAATCTTGAGTTGTTTTTAAATGGAACTTCAAAGTTTTTGAGAACTATAACAATTGTTTTGCAAGATCTTTAATTACTAGATTTTTATCTTTTGATGTACATAACAAATCAAGCTTAAGATGATAATTATAATTAAAGTAAAATGATATTTTTTGAATTAAATTAAAAAGAATATTATTACAAATAAACTCTACTAAAAATAAATACGAGGTCCTCTTGCTTATGATTGATGGTACATGCAAATATTGCTCCAAAACTTGATTGACTTGTTTTGTTTGACCATTTGTTTGAAGGTGGAAGGTAGAGGAAAGTTTGATATCTATCTTCAATATCTCAAAAAAATATTTCCAAAACTTTGATTTAAATTGAGATCCTTGATTAGAAATGGTGTTATTAGGTATGCAATAATATTAATATATATTATAAAAAGAGAGCATTATTGTTTCTTTTCTAAAATTTATCTTTTTACATGAGACAAAATATGACATCTTTATAAGTCAATCCATAATAACGTAAATATCATTAAATATGGCTGATAGCAATAAATCATTGATGAAATCCATTGATACTAAAGACCATGGTTGCTTTGAAATTGGTAGTAGCTATAGAAGTTCATAAAGACAATGTCAAGAATTCTTACATCTTAGACAAATGTCAAATGAAAAAACAATTTTTTTTACAATCTTTCATATTTAATGTGACTAAAAATCTTAAAAAATAAGTTCCAATATTTTGTTAAATCCAAAATATTCTGCAGCTAAAAAATCATGATGAAATTGAAGAATATGAAGTCACATCCATCTTTTTGGAATATATAAACGATCTTCAAAATATAAAAGATCTTCCACAATCTTGAACTTTTCATTGTTAGGGAAATGCTTGATATTACAAATTAATGAGTTGTTAGCTAATGCTACATAAATTTATTCAAGAAGATTTGAATCAACAAGTGTAATCATAGAAACACACAAATAAAATTATTTTGGCTTCAAAAGAGAGGTATATTGTTGATTAAATGTTGCTTCTCCAAATTTTAGAGCAAGATATGAATTCTTTGATAAAGCATCAAATAGTCTTTGCTACTTTTTTGGTTGATATGTAATTACAAAATCAAAACAAGATAATGACATTTTTCAACGAGCTTGGCAAGAATTCAAAATCTGAATTGACATAAAATACTCAAAAATTTTGTGATCTGTATATACAGTCATAGGATGTATAGTGCCTTCTATCAATTTATATTATTCTCAAAAAGAGTCTATAATTATAAGAAGCTCTTTATTATAAATCTGATAATTGATCTTTGTAATTAAAAAATTTCCGAAATAGAATGCAATTGAATAGAATTTTCCATCCTTTTCTATTTGTAATTGTATAGAACTTAATGCAAAGTTAGAAGTATTAATTTCCAAATAGAAGGCCTTTGTGAGATCTAGATGCAACAAGATTGAAGCTATAATAAAAGCTACCTTCAAATTTTAAAGACCTTTTTGTGATTGAGGTTCCTATTCCAATTTATCTTTGGATGTCAATTGAGTGAAAGAATTAGCAACTTGAGAATAATTCTTAATAAATATTAGATAAAAATTAGTAAATCCAAAGAAACATTGTACATCTCATACTGTCTTTGGAGTTGTCCATTCCATTATAACTTGAACTTTCTTTAGGTCAACCAATACGCCTTCATTGGATGTAATATATCCAAAAAATTCTATTTTTAACTACTAAAATATATATTTTTAAAATTTGGCATATAATTGTGCATCTTATTACTTTTACAAGACTAATCTCATATGTTCTTTATGTTCTTTAGAAGACTTGGAGTAGATTAAGATATCATCAAGATAGCAAATAACAAACTTGTCTAAGAATTCTTGAAAAATATCATTCATCAAATGCTAGAATATAGTTGGCATATTTATTAATCCAAAAGATATGACATTATATTCAAAATGTCTATATTTTGTCCAAAATATTACCTTTCATTTTTTTTTTTTTTTTTTTTTTTTTTTTTTTTTTATCAAATTATATGCTCCACAAATATCTAATTTGATGTAGAATTTAGCTTGATCAAGTTGCTTCAAAAGCTCTAATATCAATCGTAATGGATAATAATTCTTCATCATTATTTTATTAAGGCTATAATAATCAATGGACATTTGCAAAGATTCATCTTTTTTCTTCACAAAAAGTATTGTTGTATCTATTGGAGATTTGAAATACTGAATAAAGTTCTTTGTAAGATTTTTGTCAATATAATCCTTCAATACCAAAAGCTTGTTTTATGATAGGTTATAGATTGGCGAAAATGGTGGTTGAGTCTCATCTTAAAAATCAATGGTATAATCATATGGTTAATATTCTTCTAATATGTCAACATTTGTTTTTTTAAAGACATCTTGAAACTCCTTATACTACTTTGGAATAACTACTAAGCTTGCTTCTTCACAAGTTAAAGTTGCATAAATAACAAATGACATTCTTCTTAGCCATCTTCATGAAAGCCTTTGTTCTCAAAAATAAAAGCTTTATTGTTGATGACTTCCAGATAAGTTTTTTCTAAAAGAATTTTATAGAAAATTATATTTGATAAAATCTATAATCTATACATCGATTATATCTTTCTAAACACAAAATTCCTAAAATGATAGGACTGGATAGGATTTTAATAATATTAAATATTTTTTACTACTATGGTCCTTAAATAATATTTTTAGCAATATAATTTCATAAATAAAATTTTTTGAAGATAAAAAGTGACCATCTATTATTTCTATATATATATAAATTTTAACTTTTATATTAGAAGAATTTTATGAAGTGTGAAAAATTCATCATCTAAAAAGTAAGTAGATACTTTTGAATCTAATAAGACATTTGTTTGAAGTCTTTATGAGCCAAAAAATAAAGCTATAGTAAAAAAATAAGAAATTTGGATAGAAAAAGAGAGACCTTAATGAATTTGAGGGATTGGAATGTCAAGCCTCATAGTTCTTATTATGGCTGGGCTTCTTTATTTTCTTGAATGATTGCACTTCTAGTCTTAATTGTATGTTGTTTCTTCAAATAATTTGTAGATTTGTGGCCTTTTTTACCACAATACAAGCATAAGTCTTGTTCAAATCAACTTTTCTTTTATTTTGTTGTAAGATATTTGAAGTATATTGCATCAATTTGCATATCTTTAATTCTTAAGTATAGAAATAATATATTTATTGAAGCAATAGAGTACAAATTTTTAGTATGTTACTTTGCCAAAGTCCTTAAATATTGATCTTGATAGCATTAAAATAATCAATTATAGCATTTCATAGCTTGTTTGATATCTTCACTGAGTATCACAAATCAAGTAATGATTATAATAGATTTTTTACATCATCTCTTAATTTCTAATAGAATTGGCTCATAAGAGCTTATTCATTTCAATTGATGTCACAAGCCAATTTTCTAAAATCAAATATATAAATTAATATAGAACATGATTTTTGACGTAATAAAAAAATCTTTATTATTATTCATTGAATATTGTCATATTCTCCAAATTCCTCTACAAATACTTCTAGGAAAACTTCAAAGTTACTTAAAATTAGAGATTTCTTCTCAAATGAAGAAGCAAATAAAGATAAGGCTTATCTTATAAACAAGGTTCCTACTAAACCAACTTGCAACTCCTCTACTGGATTGAGTACAGGTTGTAGAAAATATTCTAATTAAAATTTGGTTAACAAACCTTCAAAACTTCAAATATATGCCAATAAATGTTTTTAGAAGGCTATTCCAAAGTTTCTTAGGTTGTTGAATAGATGATTTTTTTTAATGAGGTATAGGTGCCACTACCTCCTTAAATGTGGAAGCTTAAGAAAATGGTTGCATCACAAGTTAATCTACTCAAAGTCTTACATCACTATGAAATCTTGTAAAAAATCCTTCAATTTTAGTAATTCTACAAGCTAAAGAATTTATTATATTTATAAAATATCTAACTTCAATTCAAGAGACTCAACTATACAAACATCTTTACCTTCGATCATCTTGAAACCAAAAAATAGAATTTTTAAAATAATACCAATTTAGAAGAGGACACTCCGCAACCTCTGAAGTACTTAAATGTCTTCAAAAAGAAGAGTAATCTATTTTTCTATAAAAAATGATCAAGCTTTAGTATTGATAAGAGAATAGTCTTATCAAATTATTATAGATATATTATATAAAAAACCAACAAGAAGTTGAATAAAAGAATTTTAACAAGAAAGATAACAAGAACTTAATTAAACTAGATGAGTACAAGATCAACATCAAAAAAGGCTAACTAAAACTCCAAAAGATGTGTTGTCAAGATTAAAAATCCCTTGAGTCTTAACTCTGATATATACTAGGTATTGAGAAGTATCTCAAAAAATTCTTATATTGCTTAAAGATGAAGCAACTTTAGAAAGCTCCTCAAGAAGTTGCCATGTTGCTTGAAGATGAAAAAAGTTTAATAAGCTTCTTAAGAAGCTTCCATGTTACTTGAAGATGAAACAATTCTAAGAAGCTTCTCAAATAATTTTTTTAATCTTCTTAAAATCTTTTAGAATATTTTAAGAACCATCTAAAATCTTTTAGAATATTTTAAGAATATTTTTAAATCTAATAGAATATTTTTATTGGATGTTTGTAACATGTTTTGAGTCTACATTAAGTTGAAAAATTTATAATATAAGATAATTTAGTGTCACGGACATACATATAATTACCTATATGAATAGATAAAAGTATGTAAAAGTAGGTTAATTGTGTAATATCTTCTAGAGAAGCTTCTTAGAAGCTTCATAGACGCTACTTTGACTTTATAGGAGTCTATAGTTGACTTTTAGGTTAAAAACTTGGTCAACAAGTTAGCCATGTGCCACGCATGTTGGAAGCTTAAAGAACAAGCTAACTACGTGGTCCATCCATAGAAAACTTGCCTTGCAAACAAAGGCATGTGGCCTAGAAAGTCAACATATATTGGAGGTCTTATAGAACATCGCCACGTGGCTTCTAGTTAGATAGTATATATAGAGGCAAGAGTGAAGCCCTCTTCACTCTTGTCAACTCCTTTCTTGCTTCTAGTCTAGTTTCAAGGGTCTCTAGTTTTCTTGTATTTTGGCAATAGCCATTCCAGTTTCTTTCTTAATATACATATTTCTATTTTGTCCTATTTCTTTTTGAGAAAAGTCTCACTTACTCTTTAGCTTTCATCGAGTTCTTGTCCCTGACAGATTGACAAGAGTACACTTACAATATCAGAGCTTTGTCTTTTCTTGATTAAGAGTGGATTACCCCTTTTTCTTGATAAGACATAAGCGCATTAGAAGTTGCGGATTACCCTCTTTTAAACTGATATTGTTCTTAGTATTTTCTTTGTTATCAATTCCTCTCTTCTATTTGTTTTGAGCGTTGTTAGACATCTTCTCTTTTCTAAGTGCTACTATGGCAGAGCTTGTTGAAATGAAGAGTGCAATGGCACAGATGCAAGAACAATTGAGGGAGTTAATGCTTGCGATGCATCAACTCAATTTACCACCACAAGGAGCAACAAGAATGGTAGGAAGTGAAGATATAGAGATGATTGGGGCTGCTTCAACATCTGCACCAAACCATGTCCCTTCTCCCAGAATGGAACACCCTTCGAGTGTTAGAGAACCGAGAGTTGCCTTGCCCGAGAAGTTTGATGGTACCAGATCCAAGTTTCGAGGATTCATCAATCAGGTCCAACTAGTGATTGAACTTCAACCCCAGAGCTATCCAACTCCAGGGTCACAAGTTAGATTCATTGGTACACTTCTTTCAGGTTCAGCATTGTCATGGTTTTCATCTTTTCTTGAACGACGAGATCCAATATTGGATAATCTGGAGGCTTTTTTGGCAGAGTTTCGATCCATGTTTGGAGAACATGATGCAATTCGTGTTGCAACCAACAAAATCCGTATTTTGCGACAAGGCAATCGATCAGTAACATTATATGCTTCGCAATTTCGACAACTTGCAACTGATATCAAGTGGGATGATGCCGCACTTGTGAGTCAATTTCTCTACGGATTACAATATGAGGTAAAGAAATTGATGCTTAATTTACCTGATCCTCAAACATTGAGTCAAGCAATTGACTTTGCTGTGAAGTGCGACAATCGACTTTTTGAATTTCGATCCGAGAGTCGCACAAGTGGGCCTCAACATTACTACAATTCAATGGCAACACCGACGTCTCCTCAACACATACCTTCGGAAGTAGAGGATATGCAAATTGATGCGGTACGTTTCAAACCTCTTACTGAGCAAGAAAAGTCTCGTCGTCGACAAGAAGGATTGTGCTTATATTGTGGAGAACCTAAGCACACTGCTCAACATTGTCCAAAGAAGCGACGTAACTACAAAATGAGGAGTACGGCTGTCAAAGAAGACAGTATGTCGGAAAACGAGTACGTCCAGCTACAATAGGGACCGTGCGGCTGGAATCTTGTACAACTTCTAATAAAGGTCCTATCCTCTCCTCAAAACCATCTCCTTGTTTTATAATAGATGTGCGTTTAGGACCTAATAATTACAAAGCCTCTGCCTTGGTAGATTCAGGAGCCTCATCTTGTTTTTTAGATGAAGAATTTGCTAGATGTCATAGAATATCATTAATACAAAAAACTAAACCTGTACACGTAGAAGTCATAGATGGTCGTCCGTTGTCTTCTGGAGATGTAACTCACGAAACACTTCCTGTAGATGTAGTAATAAATGGTCATAGTAGTTGCGTAATTTTTAATATAATTAGATCTCCCTCTAATCCAGTAATTTTAGGCTTATCATGGTTAGAAAAGTATAATCCTCGAATAGATTGGATTTCTCGTAAACTTGATTTTCCTCAGAGCATTAGTAACAGTTCTATTAACCAAGTAAAAAACCATGAGTCTAGTATAGTAAAACTCGCACCTATAGGTGCAAAAGCATTTATACACGCAGCAAAAGAAGGATCAACTTTTGCTATTTATGCTGCACCTATTTCTGAAAGCGTAAAGACTTCAAGTGGCATTCCAAGTCAATATCAGGATTATCAAGACGTTTTTGAGAAAAAGAATGCAGATATTCTTCCTGAGCATCGCCCATACGATTGTTCAATCGATCTCAAGGAAGGAACTCAGCCACCATTTGGACCAATTTACAGTTTATCGCAAGATGAGTTGGCTGAACTCAAGACATATATTGACGAGAATTTAGCGAAGAATTTCATACGCCATTCAAAATCTCCAGCAGGAGCTCCAATTTTAATCGTAAAGAAAAAAGATGGATCTTTACGAATGTGTGTTGACTATCGAGGACTCAACAAGATCACAATCAAGAACAGGTATCCATTACCTTTGATATCAGGACTCCTTGACCAGTTAAATCAAGCTAAGATCTATACAAAAATAGATCTAAGAGGAGCATATAATCTAGTACGGATCAAAGAAGGAGATGAATGGAAGACTGCGTTTCGAACCAGGTACGGGCATTTTGAATATAATGTCATGCCTTTTGGACTCATGAATGCACCAGCTGCTTTTCAACATCTCATGAATGATGTATTTCGTGAATTCTTAGACAATTTTGTCGTCTGCTACCTAGACGATATCCTGATTTATTCTAAGAATGTTGAAGAACATGAAATACATGTTCGTCAAGTATTACAAAAACTCAGAGATGCAGGATTGTACGCCAAGATGGAAAAGTGTGTATTTCACACTACTCAAGTTGACTTTTTAGGATACATCATTTCAAATGATGGTCTTATGATGGATTCTAAGAAAGTCCAAACAATCATGGATTGGAAGATTCCAAAGACTGTGAGAGATGTCCAATGTTTCTTGGGATTTGCCAATTACTATCGGATCTTCATCAAAGACTTCTCACAAGTTGCAGCTCCACTTACACGCTTGACTAGTAAAGATAAATTCCAATGGAATCAAGAAGCGGAAGCAGCATTTGAAGCCTTGAAGACATCGTTTGTCTCTGCACCAGTCTTATATCGTGTTGACTTTTCCAAGGCATTTTTTATGGAAACAGACGTATCGGATTTTGCCTTGGGTGCAGTTTTATCACAAATGGGAACAGATGACAAACTTCATCCGATAGCTTTTCATTCAAGAAAATTCTCAGCAGCCGAGATCAATTATGAGATCCACGATAAAGAACTTCTTGCAATCGTGGATTCCTTTCAAGAATGGCATCATTATCTAGAAGGTGCTTCTAGTCTAGTCACTGTGTATACAGATCACAAGAACCTCGAGTATTTCATGTCAGCACGCGTGTTGAATCGTCGTCAAGCTCGTTGGAGTATGTCTTTATCAAGATTCGACTTCATTATCACTTATCGGCCAGGAAAACAACAAGGTTTGTCTGATGCCCTGTCTAGACGTTCTTATTTTGCACCAAAAGAAGGAGATGCAGCTTTTGAGCAACAAAGAACGGTCCTCTTGAAACCGGAGCAATTTCATCTCCGAGCAGTGAAATCAACATTGACTGTTGATTCAACTTTTTTCAAGCAAATCCAGTCCAGTATGTCCTCAGACCCTCTTGTTCATGATATCGAGAACAATTCTTCCAAGTCTCATGATTCTTCTAAGTTCGAGTTCAAGAATAATCTATTATATTTTGAAGGACGCCTATATGTTCCAGAAGGAAAAGCACGTTTGCGTGTTCTTCAAGCACGTCATGACTTTCCAGCAGCAGGGCACTTTGGATATAATAAGACTCTGGAACTCATATCAAGAGATTTTTGGTGGCCACAAATGTGGAAGTCAGTCAAAGACTTTGTACAATCATGTGATATTTGTTCAAGATCAAAAATTCCTCGACATCGACCTTACGGACTTCTTCAGCCATTACCTATACCAGAACAACCATGGTCTTCTGTTTCTATGGATTTCATCACAGATCTTCCAAACTCAAGATCTTATGATTCTATATTTGTGATAGTAGATCGTTTCACCAAGATGGCACATTTTATGCCATGTACAAAATCTATCACAGGTGAAGAAACAGCTAAGCTTTTCATTGATAATATCTATCGCTATCATGGATTACCTAAAGATATCATATCGGATAGGAGAACTCAATTTGTGTCGAGATTCTGGAGGACTCTTTTCAAGATTTTAAAAGTGGACATAAAGCTATCTTCAGCTTTCCATCCTCAAACTGATGGACAAACAGAGCGCGTAAACCAAGTCTTGGAACAGTATTTAAGGTGTACCATCAACTACCAACAAGATGATTGGACAAACCTTCTGCCATTGGCAGAGTTTGCTTATAATAATACGGTACATTCTTCCACGCAACAAACACCTTTCTTTGCCAATTATGGCTATCATCCACGACTTGATACTTTTGATTTTTCAAAAGTTGATAATCGTGCAGCAGAAGATATGGCAAATCGGTTGTCAGAGTTACATGCAATAATGAAGGCGCAGTTGAAGAAAGCTCAAGAACGACAAAAGATAAATGCAGACGTATATCGTAAAGAGCAACCACAACTCAACGTGGGTGATAAGGTATGGCTACTTCGTCGCAATATCAAGACCACTCGACCTTGTGACAAATTGGACTATCGTAGGCTTGGCCCCTTTTCTGTTTCTGAACAGATCAACCCAGTTGCATATCGGTTACATCTACAGGAGTCAATGAAGATCCATCCTGTATTCCACGTGTCTCTTCTTGAACCATATAAGACAGTGGATATACAAGGAAGAAGACAAATGCCACCGCCTCCTATAGAAGTAGATAATAATGAAGAATTTGAGGTGGAAGAGATATTAGACTCAAGGCGGCGCCAAAATAAGCTGGAATATCTTGTTCATTGGCGCGGATATGATATTAGTGAGCGCACATGGGAGCCATCCAGGAATCTAGCAAATGCATCAGCTAAAGTCAAAGTTTTTCATCAACGACATCCATCAAAACCAAGATGAAAACCTCTCTTATAAAAGAGACAAGATTGAGGCAAGATAACATTCAATTTCCTATCCTTGTTTGTAACTTCTTTGTATTTTGTGACGCTAATTAGATGGAGAGCCAACAACCAGCGGATTCAACTCAAGAACCTTCGTTTGCTGACTTACCAGATGAGACATTGCGATTGTCACAACCTTCAAGACGACGCAACCGAAATGAAGACCCTCAAGAACGACATGTTCTTCCTCGAATAGATGGTGAGATACAACGCGTTTGGTATCACGACCTTGGAAGAGATTCTCGATGTTTGGTGATATTATTGGAGATAGGAACGACTCCTGATGGTGTTTCAAATGTATTATTTGAAGGAAGTTATGAAGGCCTCAATAGTGATCAAATAACAGGGTGGTCTTCTCGCCCTGGAATGGGACACTATCGATGGCTAAGAGGACCCATCAACTATCTTCGAAGAGAACAAAGATCAGAGTATGTAGCAAATACAATTCGTCGCATATTAGATTTTTTCAATATATAATCACCGCTCCTCGTGGAACTCGTCCCTAGAAGGGGGGGTAATGTCACGGACATACATATAATTACCTATATGAATAGATAAAAGTATGTAAAAGTAGGTTAATTGTGTAATATCTTCTAGAGAAGCTTCTTAGAAGCTTCATAGACGCTACTTTGACTTTATAGGAGTCTATAGTTGACTTTTAGGTTAAAAACTTGGTCAACAAGTTAGCCATGTGCCACGCATGTTGGAAGCTTAAAGAACAAGCTAACTACGTGGTCCATCCATAGAAAACTTGCCTTGCAAACAAAGGCATGTGGCCTAGAAAGTCAACATATATTGGAGGTCTTATAGAACATCGCCACGTGGCTTCTAGTTAGATAGTATATATAGAGGCAAGAGTGAAGCCCTCTTCACTCTTGTCAACTCCTTTCTTGCTTCTAGTCTAGTTTCAAGGGTCTCTAGTTTTCTTGTATTTTGGCAATAGCCATTCCAGTTTCTTTCTTAATATACATATTTCTATTTTGTCCTATTTCTTTTTGAGAAAAGTCTCACTTACTCTTTAGCTTTCATCGAGTTCTTGTCCCTGACATTTAGATATAACACAAAGAAAAAAAAAAAGACTTTTTATTGGCAATGAAGAAGAAAACTTAGGATACTTAAAGAATACAAGTACGTAGAAATATGAAAGTATAGATAAACTAAAAAATTCATGAATTTGCTAGAGATTTTAATACCTAACTGCATAGGTTTCTATTAGTTAGATTTAAAATAACATAATATTGTCTTAATGCTAATCATTATCTTTTAATCTTTGATTAAATTTTTTTACATCATTATTTTGAATCTTATTTTTTTACTAATATAAGAAATTCTACTACTATAGAATTTGGTATAAAACCTAACTAATAGATTAATAGAATATGTTGTTTTCTATTCAATCTAGTTTCAAAGGTATTTATGCTAAAATTTTGCTACGAAGATAATAAATATAAGTTTTTTCTTGATTTATTATTATTATTATTATTATTATTATTATTTTATTATCTTTTTTTAGATAGTAAAAAAATAGCCAATGTTTATACTACTATTGTATTTAGTATAAAAAATTAGAATATGTTATTTTATATAATTTATACTATACATATATATTCGAATTATTATAATATGTTATAATAAAAGTATATTTAAAAAATATTCAATTTAAAAACTATATATATATATATATATATATATATATATATATATTTTATCTAGCTCAATGGTTTTTAATATTGAATAAACAATTACTCTAGCTTACAATATGGGGTTTTTTTATATGTGTAATAAATTAAAATAAGAAAATAATAAAATGATACAATTTCAGTTAAAGATTTTGTACAGAAATCTTACATCATTGGTACAACAAAAAGTTCTTAAATACATTTGTTGTCTTCAAAAGTTAATTGAATGAGAATTATTTTACAAATAATATGCTTTTAAGTTATTTGTTTATATATATATATATATATATATATATATATATAGATCTAATATAGTAAACATGCCTTTGCATGAATGAAGAGTATAATGTTAGATAAGATGCATTAAATTTGATGAAATATAAACCATTTTTTTTCTAAATTATTAATATGGAAAATTTAACATGTCTTTAGATGCCATTATAAATAATTTCTCAGAAAATAAATTATATCTATATATATATATATATATATATATATTAAATGGTTTTGAATATAATTTGATTTTTAATAAAAAAATAAAAAAAAAGAAAAAATTGAAAAAAATATTCTTGTTAGATATGATATGAATTAGAATAAACTCACGGCTTGTAAATCTTTTGTAATTTTCATGAATATAAAATAATTTTACTTCTATTTCTTCAATAGATTTATTTATGATTGATAGGATGTAATTTTTCATCATATTATATATTTTTAGAAGAGGTGCAAAAAAAACTTATCTTATTTTTGAAGAAACAAAACTTCAAAAACTTATAAGAGCTTCACTTGTTATAACTTTTGAGATTTTTTTTTTGTGCATTGACATAGGTTACAAGATATTTCAAATTTATAAATGTATTGGTGCATTATAGATTGTATTTATCTATTATTCTTTAGAAGGTTTAAAAACTAAAAACTAAAAACTAAATTTTTTTATTATTGAAGTGTAAAAAGTTAAAAAAATTTCTTATAACATTATATGGTAATCATTAAATTATGTATAATTATATAATACTATTTAAAAAAAATAGCAATTAATTGGCAAGATTTATCTTTTGAGTAATATATGTAAGAAAAAATTTATTTGGAGATATGATTTCTATTTTCATCTTATTTATATGCCAAAATGGTAATAAAAAGAGAATTGTAGATTAAATAAATAGCTTTTGTTCAAATAGCATTATTGTAAATATATATGTGATTTTTTTAATGTACGCATTGCAAGAAAATAAAGTTCTAAAAGAAAAACCAATAAGTTGTTCTCTCTCTCTCTCTCTCTCTCTCTCTCTCTCTCTCTCTCTCTCTTTCTATATATATATATATATATATATATATAGAACAACTCATTAATTTTTTTTCTCTCTCTCTATATTTAGAACAACTCATCAATTTTTCTTTTAGAGTAACTCATTATATATATATGCATGTCTAGATATTCAAATATAAAAGTCTATATAATCTATATAAAATAATATTTATATATGAAATAATCAAAAACATTCTTTTATTATTTATCCATTGCTAAGTCTTGATGCTTTGTAGTTTTTTGTATTAAATTATTAAAGATAAAGGACTTAGAGACAAAAGAATATAAGAGAAGATAAAATACCAAATAAGAAGAAAACACCAGTAATAAGACTATAAACAAGACAATTCTTGGATGGCTCTAAAAGTTGTATTGGCAATACAAACATACTTCTTGTCTTAATTTTTATTTACACTATAGCAGCTAGATTTAATAGCAGCCTCTGCAAAAGATTATAAGAACAATATAATATTCTAAAAATTCAAATAATATTGAATAAAGTTAATAAAATATTAATTGAGAGATTTTTATTCTTTAACTTTACTAAATGGGTATGAAAAATTCTTCTTTTCTTTTGAAGCTTCACAAAATCTAAAATCAGATACAAGACTTTGTTATATATATATATATATATATATATGATTTATTTTCTTAAAACCATATCCTATTGTAGTTTGGGAGAAATATAAATCTTATTTATTTATGATAATATGTATAGATAAATATATATAATAAAAAATATTTATGAATTTTATTATAACCAAAAATTTAAATATAGTATCATGATCATTCACACGAGACCACTAAGTTTACTTTGGTTGTTAGCAAATTTTATATAACTACAATTAGAATATGGTTGTTTTTAATAGTGGTCTCAATTGTTTTACAAAAAACCGGAATAAAAAACAATCATATAACTTAGGTTGTTAGCATGATGAATTAAACATAGAATATTGTGTAAAGGTGTCTGTATGTTTCTTAAGCATGATTCTGTTTTATCTTATTTTAATTGAATTAGCCAAAAGGATATTAAGATTATATGTATATATATATATATATATATATATATACATTATAAAGTAATTAATTTACTTATTTAGAATGATGCAAAAGATCTTTATATTATTAAAAAAATTAATATTTGGATGGTTTATTATTGTATTAGAAAAAAATTATAGAGATATTTTACAATTTAAGTTTTAAAATTTTTATATTAAAAAATTGGGTAGTTATTGTCTTTATTTAGTTTTATTTTTTTATTCATAGTATTTTAAAACATTAAAAAGATATTAGATTTCTACTAAAATTTGATCTATATTTTTAGTAAGATTGTATCAAATGTTTTTTTAATAGATATAATAAAATGGGATACTATTGTTTCTAAGTAGAATTTATTCTTTAATTAATATATATTTAAATATATAAAATATTAAAATTATATTTTTAGAATGATTAAAATAATTAGTTTGTTAATATTTTAATAACATATATATATATATATATATATATTATAATATGATAACATAGAATCCTATATAAATATTTATAACAATATTTTATTCTATACTAGTTTTTATTGTTTTACTTGGTCATTTGTACCATTATAATACACTTCAATGCCATTTAAAATAAGTAATCTAACAAAATATTATATCTAAAAATAAGATTTTTATTTCATATTATTTTAAAGATATTTTCAAAAAGATGCTTCGTACATTATTTGTAAAATTTATGAGCATTTTAAATGGTCAAATTAGCAATTTATCCATCATTTAATAAAAGCATAGTAAATAAAAAATATTTCAATACTATTGTATAAGTCTATATATATATATATATGCATATATATTAGATTGTTACATGGTAATTCTTTATTTAGAGCCATTTTTTTTTAATAAATTGTGACTATTACAATAACTTTGTTAATAGAAGTATGTTCAAATTATATTACATAAAAAAATATATATTCTTAATTCTTATACATATATAATATTTATAAATTTTAAATCACAAATCTATTATTAGAAATTCAAATTATATTTTTTTAAATATTTATATTTATAATAATTACATCATATAATATTTTTCATATATGTATTTAATTATACATCATCTATATTATTTAATATAACTAAAGACTTAAAAATTGTTATTAAATTACTAATAAGGATTATAATATCATGATAGAAGTTATTTTTATATACTATTTGAAAGTATAGATACATAGAATACATTGCAATGATTGGAAAAAAAGATAAAATAGCTAAATTATATTATATTTTCAAAACTTATTAAATCATATTAAATTTGATTATTATTTATTTATATATATATATATTATTATATATAGATCTTTATCTTTTTTATATTTATATCTTTGATAGTAGAAATAATTATTTATGATAGTATAGGCTAAAAAGGTGTATTTATATATTATATTAAAATGTAAAGGTGAATTTTAATCTTTTACTATTTGAATAGTTTATTAATATTTTTTTTAATATAAAAATAATTTAATAAATCTCAAAGAAATTTAATGCTTTATTATTTAATAGAATAAAAATACAAACTATTAGAAACCCAAATTAAAAAGAATTATTTGTGAAAAAATTATATGCATAATAGGAAAAAAGTTATGTAAATAATTTAAATCATAATAAATTAAATTGAATATTATGTTCTAAAAATGTATAAAATTAGAAAATTTTAAAATAAAATAAATAAATAAAAAAGATTACATTGAATACTATAGCTTAATTATTTGAATGATTTTTTTTAAAATATTTAAAAAATAAAAATAAAAAAGATGAATTATATTTTTTTTAAGTGATAAATTTTTGAATTTTAAATATTTGATTCTAATAGCTTACCTCATGCATATGAAAAATAATTTATTTCATAATTATATTCTTTGTAATAATAAAAAATATTAATAAAAAATAATTTTTTTACACTAAATTTAAAGAATAGTAAAAATGTTATTTTTTAATTTAATAGAAATATCTCAAACTAAGTTAGATATATTTTTGACTATAAAAAAATTTAAGGCTAAAGATGTCAATACTTCTAGTATTTTATCAAACTTCCTTAAAATGCCATTATTAGAAGCAAGACACCTAAAGAAATGTATAGTGATAAATTTACAAATTTATCTTTGCTTAATTATTTTTGATGTCTAGCATATATTTAAATTTAGTAAGAAAAAAATCAAAATTAAAATCAGATTATAAATCTATAATTTTTATTAGTCTACATTAAGAAAATTTGTTGAAGAATATAAAATGTAAGATCAAAATACAAACGGGATTCTTCTAAGCAGAAATATGAATTTTGATGAAACGTCTATGTTAAAAGATAGTGTCATGTACAAGGAAAAAGACAATCAAATTATATTTGAAATACTTAAGATAAATTTTGGTGCCTCTTAATCTTATAAAAATTTGAGAAGATCTTACATTCCAACATTGTTATTTTAATTAATAATAAAGATAGATCAAAATAAAGATTAAAAAATTAAAAAATCAAACATAAACTTAATAGATTTTGCTGTCAAAATAAAATAGTCTTTTCTAATAGTAAATCTTCTATATTTCAAAAATCATTGAAAAATTTGAATGAAATGTAAGAATATGTAAGACTAAACTAATAGCAAAAATATATACTTAAGAAAAGATAATAGTTTTAATAAAATATCTTTCTTCTATAGTAGGAATCATAACTAATAATATGTTATTAGCAATTTCAAAAATTGATTTGGAATAGAAAATTTTATATAAAACTATTAATTTCTTAGATAAAGAATTAGTAGAAGAGATTTAAATGCATTGAGTTCAAGGATTTGGAAGAATAAGTAAAAGAATCTATTCAATAGTTTGAAAAAATCATAGAGATAATAACTTATTTATTTTGTAACAAAAAAAATATTTTCTTATTAAATTTTAAAAAAATTTATTTTTTAAAAAGTCTTTGTTTAAATAACATTAAAAAAATACAACATCTATCTTTTGTTTGTTTATTTGTTTGTTTGTTTGATTTTATTTTTATTTTTATTTTTATTTTTTTATTTTTATTTTTAATCTAAGTCATAATAAATATAGAATATTGGCCAAATATTTAAAAACAACTTTAGTGACTATAGAAGAATGCATCTTTTGAATAAATTAAAAATAATTCTTTAATTGATTGAATTTAAGAAGCCTAATTAAATTAGCTTTATACTTGAAAAATCAATCCAAAAGCTTTAAGAGAAAAAATGAGATAGAATGCATCTAGAGACTTGCCGAAAGTAGACACATTAAGACTTGAAATAAATAAAAATAAAAAAATAGTCTATTTTATGGCATTTCTTCACTATATACTATATCCAAGAGTCAAAACTTCTTTAAGAGTTTTTTTTTTTTTTTTTTTTTTTTTTTTACCAAGAAAGGAATCTTAATAAGAATATTAAACCATGCACTTTTAAAGTGATCATTTAGTTATAAAGTCCCTCTAAAATCTCATTAAGCTAAAAATTAGAGTTTCTTTATATTTTGCATAGTCAAAATAAATATATAAATAAATAAATAAATAAACTAATATATCATGATTTAAAACATTCATTATATTGCATAGGTACTTGAACTGGTTTATTTAAAAATAAAATTTAATTTAAAAAAAAATTAAAAATCTAAATTTAATTTATAAAAAATATAAAAAAATATTTTTTTAATTTTTATTTCTATTTTTTAAAACTTGAAAGATATTTTAGGATAATTCTTTAGTTAGATTATATTAAAAATTAAAGAATATATTTTTTTCTTATAAAAAATAAAGAAAAACAAAATTTACAACACAAACATTGATGATACTAATTTCAAAAATTATAATATTATTTATAGAACTGTGATCTATAAAATAATAAGTAAATATAATTTAAACTAATAAAGATATTATTTAAATGATAAATGTTTTAGCAAAATTGCACCACCCAATTCCAACTCCACTCAAATCACATTTATAATCAAGTATCACAATTAGGTCACCATACTAGACACCGAAAAATAAAAAACGCATCTAACATTTTGTTTTCAAAGGGTATTAGCACACAAGCCATTTCTACCATGTTCTTACTATATATATATATATATATATATATATATTTATCTGTTAAGAATGGTAAAAAAAAGAAGCTAAGAATGGACTTCACAATCATATTGTGTGCACCTGATTAAGGGTTGTGTTGTATTTTATTTTATTATTTTAGGCGTTCACAGATAGAATTTTTTTTTATGTGGTGATTGAATGTGAAAATCCATATTTGTTTTAGATTTAATATTTAGTATTTGTATCATAAATGTAAAATGAAATCTAATTCTATAATATTGTGTAATACATGCTTGTGGGATTCACATTCAAAGATTTTATAAACTTGCAATTTTTGAGGTGGATTGAGAAACAATCAAATTTGAAATACATTTTTTTGAATTTGGTATATTGTGTTTGACATGTTATTACACAAAAAATTCAGATACATAATTGACAAATAATCTCATTATAAACAGAAATTATGACAAATGTAGTATAAAATGGTACAAAAAATACTGATCAATTTAAAATACAAAAAAAACCTGTTTGTGGGTGTGTGTGTATATATTCTAATATAACAACCAAGTTGAGTGTTGAATCTTATGTACTATTGTGGTTTCAAATTAAACACCAGCAAATTATACATAATGAATGTGTTGATATTTTAACTTGCCATTACAACTACTTACTAATTAATAAAAAAGATGACAAAACAGCCAAACACCTGTCACACTGTTGAATTTTCTAGAAGCAACATAAACACAACAAAACCCCTGCCGTTGTCAAGCTACGATTGATTATTCATTAATCACAATCGATGGTAAAGTACTGAAGTCCGAAAAAAAACTTACGAAGGAACATAACCAAAAAAGGCAACAAAAGCCACCACAAAAACAAAAATAAACACAGCTGGAGAAAGTTTTGTTCAGCAAAGATTAGCATGGATCATTCAAAAAATGAAAATTATCCGTTTCAACCTTAGTACTACTCCCTAATACAGAAATATGTAAAACTACGGTGTCATATGCAAGAGACATGGAAAGCCAACTGCTTAATAAACATGCAAACATGCCCATGTACATCAAATATTTCATCCCAAACTCATTTCTAAAAGGAAGCTCTTAATTCATTTTTGAAAGTACTCAAAACGATTTCCAAAACAATTTTTCAATGACAATATTCAGAAAACGACCATAATTCTTTAACAATAATTTCACTAACATAATGATAACAGTAATCATTCCTTTTTAACGAAACTATGGCTTGTAGTAAACAGCTTTACAATTGATTAAAATCTGTCTGTGGTGAAAGTATATTTTTCATCACATGAGGGAACACTCAAAATAATCTCATTAATCAAATATCACTTGCACTTGTTCTTAAGAGTTTATGTTTGTAAGACAAACTTTTGAAAATCAAATGTAATTAAATGTCTTATTTTGTGAGTGCATTATGATTCAAAATAGTTTACATACATAAAAAGAAATGTTTAAGAATAAAATTTAATCATTTTTCATATCACACCACATTATATTAAAATATATGAAAAAATCTTGTATGAGAAGTATTTATGCAAAGAAAATGATAAAATAAATATAGAATATATATATATATATATATATATATATAAACTATTGACAACGATCAAACTTACCTCATCCAGATGAATCAAAAGAAGAGGACGTGTGTTTGGTACCCAACTGCCTTCAAACAAATCACGGGCTCCTACAACATGGAAGAAAGCATATTATCAAAGAGGTATAAGACAAAAAATTAGATATCTTTGTCAAAATGCTTAAGTTGATATAGAAATTGAAATATCTGCATAATGAACAAAAAAATTATGAATTATTAATGAAAATCCATGCTACTAGCTAAAAAAAAGATGTAAAAGTTTAATTTGTGGTTGCTTAGTCAAAAATTGACTATGCCTAACCAAAAGCTAATCAATTCAAATCAACCTTAGAGCAATATTTGAACTAAATCAATATCTATTGACTAAATCATTGATTTTGCTTAGAATTTTATATATCTCTCAGTTTCTTAATTAATAATAAGCACAAAAAATTTGAAGAGAATTGAACTTATGAAAGAGAAGAAAAATGTCATAATCCACTTAGATGTCAGCTAGCCTTCATCTTTTGACCTTAATAGTGATCTTCCAAAAGCAATAACTCCTAATTAAATCATTTACTTGCTCTCAAATTTTGCATAAGTATTAGAAGTCAAGTCAACTATTAGTTCTAATAAAAATTACCTCAATCCAACTAACAAGCTATTATAAATCTTAAATAACCTTATTAGACTTATAAATCCAATTGCCAAGATCCTAATCCACTTGAACTTCAATAATCTCTAATTCAACTATACAATTAAGTTCAAATTTAGAACATATGTTCAATACAACTATACTCACAACTCCACAAAATTTCAATTGTATATATGCTTTAAAACTCATAAAATTGCCTAAATTGTAAATCCTATTTTATTTCATAAAATTTATAGTCACCCAAAACAATCTTGATTTTACAAAGCTCTTACAAAGTCATTAAAAAATCGAATTGCTCAAAACCAATGCTTTAAAAAATCTTAAGAAGTCTTTTCTCAAATTCCTCTCTTTGATCTACAAAAGAACCTTTGAGTTGCCATAGTTGCACACTCTTATGCCTTAGGATCTAATTTTGACCTTGGTTGATAAATGGTCCTTTCCGAGTATCAATCCAATCTATCTTAAATTTTTTCTTAAGTACAATCCTATCCTCACCTTTATTCTAATATCGATCATATCAATTATTTGTCTCATATACCTTATGTTTACCAATTTATGGCCTTTTTAAGATAATAAAAGAGTTTCTACAGCCTAGGAAGAAAATTTGATAACTAGCTTTTATTTACTAGCTATTAAGACAAGTAAATATTCTAAAAGACTTTCATGAAGTCTTTTTTAATTTTCTTGAGTTCTTATTGAACTAAGATAGTTAAACATTAATTAGAAATTAATTTTATTTATATTTTTATCTGATAGTTGTGTTACAAAATAATATCATTTTTCAAGTATAATGGATCTAATGATCTTTCTAGCAACTTGTAACAATAGTAATATTTGATTATAAGAGTGCATAGTATCACCACTCAATAATAAATTGATTCATGGCTAATAAAAATTGAGTCTAAGTTCAATTATTCAATGTGCTCCAATATGTATAAGAGACTACAAACTTTATTTTCTTCAATGTCTTCTAGTATATTTATGCATCAAATATAATAATGATAATTATTTTATTAATTTATTTTTTTTAATAAAATATTAAAAAAAACTAAATAATATTAATCTTCTTTTAGAATCAATATTTGTGATTTGAAATAGCTAATATGATTCTTATTTTAGCAATCAAATATAGAAATAAATCCTCATGAAAGAAGCCTCTGTAAAATATTATGGTTGTGATCTTTTTCAACCTTTCTTATACAACACTAGAAATTAGATTGAAATAGTCTTAAAAATTGCATCATTCAGCTCAAAACCATCAAATAAAATATTAAAATTGGAACTAAAAAACTAAAATGAACAAAGTAAGTAGATAAATTGTAAAAAAAATTAAGATAAGTAAGACAATCTACCATTATCTTTGTTTATTGGATGCATTGACAGTAATTCATTGAGAGAATTAATAAATTGAAGCTAACTTAAAAAAACTTAATATATTAATTCTAATTCATATTGACTTAAGTATTAAATTTTTACTTTTACTTCACTTTTAATAAAAACAATAATGCATTGTCTCTTCTTTTTGTCTCCTAAGTTTTTTTTTTATATAATAGATATTTTTTACAAAAAACTAGATGAACTCGTGTCATTGTCATAGAGAGTGTGACTCAAATGAAGCATTTTTTGAGCCAAAGATTATTTTTCAAATACAACTACAATATAATAGAATATAAAAAAAATATATAATGGAGCTTTTAACTACAAAGTAGAATAGGTAAATCCATGTAGCTATTATGGATAATATGCAAAGAATTACTTGTAAGAATATTTAAAAAATATTAAATTACATTAAAAAAATCATAAAAGTATAGTAAGTCATTCAAAGATGTATTAAATTCAATAAATAAATAAATAAATAAATATATATATAAATTATTAATATTTTTTTGATTAGAATATGGAATTTAAATTATTATTTCTAAGAAAAAGAAACTTGATAGAACAAGAAAAAATGTATCAAGAGAGTGCTACATAAAATTGACTACAAAAAAAAAAAAGTTGTTGTACATCCAAATTAACAAGCTTCATTGATTATCCTTGAAATTTGTTTATTGTTATTGCAAATGAAAGATGGATTATTATTTTTTTTTTATAGAATGAATGGAAGTTATTTTATTGTAGAAGTTAATATAATTTTCAAAATGAACACCAAGTTTCTAGAAAATTTTCATCCAAGAATTCTTGCTTTAAAAACCCAATCCATTAGTCATTTAATTACTAATTGGATTCTATTGCAAAGACCTTAGCAAGGAGTAATATTTCTTAATAGCATCACTAGAATTTCAATCTTAAGACAAAGCCTTGATCTAGGTATTCTAGATGGATTAAGCAATTTGATGAATTTGATTGGATAAACATTATTATTGTTGATACCATCTTCAACAACAACTTTATTGATGCTTATATATTCTAATTCTTTCCTAGAAAATATGACTATAATCTTTTCATTAATATCTTCTAAATTACCATTTCATGTAGATAAAATGATTCTATCTCTTAAGAAGACATAATTTGCTAAAACATCTTCTACTAGTCTTGAATAAATAATATCAATTAAGAACATTAATTTTTGATTAACAATTATATGATCAAAAAGCATAATTATATTATGACGCAATAAATTTGTACAGTTTTCAATTTGACAAGTGACAAATAGAAATGTTAGTCAATAATAATGCAACCAAGAAGAATTCAAGTGTACCACCATTAACATATATAATGTGTGTGTGCATTCTATACCTAAAGTAGCCAATTAAAAAATTTGATATCTACTTGAAGTTCTCTTGAATTCAATTTCATGTTTTCTTTTAATATACAGATTTTTATTTGAGGCCAAAGTGATGAATGTTGAAAAGATGCTGCTATAATTTCTTCTTGACTTTTTTTTTTTATAATTACTAGTAATATTTTATAATTGTTTTTGTCAAAAGCTATTATAGCTCTTCCAAATAGGCAATCAATATCTCAAATATTTCTAAAAGAACAATCAATTGCTTCAAGACAATAATAATGTTGCATTAGAATTTTATTCCAAATAATAAGAGAAGTTTGATAAATAAACTTAGCATGGTTTGAATTCTTAATAATTGAACAAAAGATGTCTTTATTATAATTTAGTAGAAACTTAAATTTAAAATAGGTGGTTCTTTCTCTGTCAAGTAGCAATACAATAATTCTTGATGATGCAATATATATGACAATCTTTTGCATCAATTGAACTTTAATTGCCAAAGTGTTGTAGACAAATGTTTTATTAACTCTTGAAGGTCCATTTAAAAAAAAAACATGCATTTATATTTTTCCATTATAGAAGTCACAACATCATCATATGTCTTTTTTTTTTTTTTTTTTTTTTTTTTTTTTTGAAGATTCAATTGTAGAACATAATACTTCAAATTTACTTTTAATTATTGAATATTTTATGTTCTATTTTCAATAATAAATAAATTTTTATTAACTATTGAATTCCAGTAGTTTTTTTGGTAATGGCATTAGAAGAAATTGTGTAAGAATTTTGTCAAAGTCCTGTAAAATCTTATCTAGTAAAAAAAAAAGTCCAAAATTCTTAATCTGTTTGATAGTTGGATTATTAATTCCATGATTTTTTTGCAAATGAGAATTGAAATCATCCAAGATGCTTTTCCAAAACCTATTCTATATGTTTAATAGATTTAGTGAATTTTTATGTAGTAGCAAAATAAAAAATAATGCCTTCAATTGAAACTTAGTTTATATTCTTGATGCCTCTTCCAAACATTATTGCCACTTTCTATCATCTTTAATCAATCTTAAAGATGCACATGCACTTTTAAATGTTAGATAGAAAATTCTATAAATATTCTTTAAGTACTCAAATGATTGTGGACCTTTAATGTGGATTAATAAAAGCCTCAAATAATATCTTTCTTTTATTGCTGATGTTGTATTACATGTGTTTTTATTTGAGAATGCACTAGGCATCTAATTGTCAAAAGTAAGTAGAAATGAAACAAAAATCTTACTAAGTCTAATAGAATTTTAAATAAAATTTAAATAAATCTTAATAATCCTAATTAAACTTACACCAATTCAAAAAAAATTTAAAAAAAGTTATAAAAGAAATACAAAAAAAGAAAAAACTAATCTCAAAGAAAAATAATAAGAAATCTTAAAGAAATATAAAAATAAACCTTTAAAGAAATAAAAATAATCTTAAATAAATATTAGAAATAGAAACTTTTAAAGAAACAATAAATAATTATAAATAAATATTAAAAAAATCTTTAAAAAATCTTAGAAAAATCCTAATTTTATCTTAATTAAAATCTTAATGAATCTTAATCAAATCTTAAATAAAATCCTAATTAAATCTTATTCAAATCCTAAATCAAACTCTAATTATAATCCTAATTGAATCTTAATCAAATCTGAGATCAAATTCTAATTAAAATCCTAATAAAATATTAAGTAAATTCTAATTAAATTTTAAATCTTAAATAAATTCTTAAAAAATCCTATAACAAATTAAAATTTCAACAACTAATAATTTAATCAGTGATATTAATTCAAATTTTTTATATTTTTTAATAATTCAAATAAAAACAAACACAAAAAGATGAAATTTCTAAAAATTTACTAATTGAGAGAAATGCAAGATAATCCAATCGAATATTAAATGGCTTCTTATTCTAACTTGAATGCTCAATTTTTAATGCCAATATCTCCCTCTTAAACTATTAAATTTCTTTCAAATTTCACTTAAATGTTAGAAATTGAGTCTAGAATCCATATAAAAAAAATTCTTTTCAATCTAATTAACAAATTTCTAAAGATCTTAGAAACACATATTGACCTTTAAACTCTAATTTTTGAAACTTCAACCTACAAAAAACTTCATATACTTCAATTTAATTATTCAATTGACTTTAAAATTTGTATACATATTTATAGCTAGTATACCATCATATTTTCTCAATTTCACTAGTACACATATTACAAAATTCAAGGAACCCTCAAATTTGAAAACATATTTTTATTTTTTAAAACCTAATTCCACTAAGAATATCACTAACTTTAAAAATTCTTTAAAATCTCAATATTTATTCAAATGACATAAAACCAATGCTTAAAAATCTCTTCTTAAGTCTACTTTAAAATCCTACTCTTTAATCTCCAAAAAAATTTCAAAGTCGCCATATAGCCGTAGTTATGTTCCTTGGAGTCTTGTTTTAATCTAGGTTGAAAACTAGTCCTCTTTGCATATAAATTTTTAATAATTTGAGATAAATTTTACTTTATTCTATCATTAATTCTTTTTCAAATATATTTATATTAATTTCTGATCTCAATTACTTTAATTTGGCTCATTTATGCCTCTACAAAGCAAATAGAAGTCTCTTCTACAAAAGATAATATTAAGATTAAATCTTTTACTACCTTTCTATTATTTATTTTTATTTTTTTATTACATCTTTTTACTAGGTTCTTCTATAATAACATCCATGTTTTTATTTTTTATTATATAATTGTATTATTATATGATATTAGATTTAAAAAATATAATCTTTCAATAGTAAATTCAAGTTTTTTTAATGTCCACATCTTTTTTATCTTATGTCAAAGAGAATGTTGTGGAAATAATTAGTATATATATTATCCTGCCATTTCCATTATTGCATATATCTCAAAAAATAAAGTTAATGTTATCTTTTGTCTTTCAATACATTTTAAAATTACAACTGCCTCATTATTTAGATCATTTACTACTTGTACATGTGCTTCGTCATTTAGATACATTCCTGGAAGATGAATGGCCAAACAAATAACAATTGATATTTTTTCATGGATCCACATGCCAAAAAGTCTCTAAGCAACTTCTAGAGCTTTAATACATCTTACATCTAAATATTGTTTGATCTCATTTTATTGGTTTTCAAATTGCATTTTAATAAAATCATGGCCTTTATAGATGTATTTGTAGATATACTTGATAGTATAAATAGATGTACATACTTCAACATTAATATGGCAATTATACTTTTAAGATAGTTTTGGATAAGATGGAATAATATCTCTATTGTCAACAACCATTCTTTGAATTTCAAATATTCTTCTATTATTTCTTTGTTGATATTAAGGATATCCATTGACATCTATTATTGTTTCTTTCACAAAAACCTTTAGATACTTCTTTGTATAACAACTGTCTTCCATACAAGGTGCTCAAAGATTTCACATTCCATACAAATTGTATACCATGCATTGTAGAATGACTTCAAATAGCTCTTATTTTTTTTTATCTTTATCTGAAAATTCTGCAAAAATCATACAATCTACATCTTTGATTTATCTAATCGTACGTTTTCTATTCAAAAAAATTAAGATGTGCATGTGAAGTAGACTTCTCTTTTGAAAGTCAATAGTATAAATATATGTAATAACACGATCAAAGACAACTTTTTTCTTTATATCTTCCATAATTGCATGTTTCTTGAGCTCAAATAAAGAAGCAACCAAATTTGACTAATCACTTGCTTATTATCCTTAAAGCAATTCATTCTAAATTTTGAACCATCTTGGATTTGCTATCATTTTTTAAAAAATATGAGGATGCTAATAAAACCGTACAATTGCCATAGAAACTTGAAGTATATCTATCATGTGTCCTACACTTCTAATATGTGATGATGGAAGTAAAATCCTTCATCTTAAATTATTTAATTCATATTGTCTTTCTTTATGTTGAATTCTTTAATGAGTTATAATAGCATCTACTAATCCTTGATACAAATTAACATATAGATTTTCTTGATTATAACATAAATATTACATACTTAATTACTCAAATTCTACCTATCCATTAATTATAAATTCTTATAATAGATTTTTTCCATGCAAAATTGTAGAATATTTGTTAGGCCTTAAAAAATAATAAATATAATATAAAAACTATAAATATTATAAATATAAAACTATAAAAAGATAAAATGACTTTATTTCTTATAAATTTTTTATATAAATCCATGTTTAATAATATTATCTTAGCTTCTATTATAGAAGAGAGAAAGATGATTGTCAAAAGATGTGAAATACATGCAATGTAGAATCAAAAAAATCAAGTATAAAATTCTTCTATTTATTATTTTTTATAGAACGTTTAAAAATAGTTATATTTTTTCTTTTTTGGTCTTTATGCCTATATTTCAAAGTACTAAAAAATAATAATTGCTCAAATTTTTTTCAAATTGGCTATGCAATTTAATTAATATTTTCATTACTAGTAACTTATTTTCTATAAATTATAATTTTGATGTGATTAAAAGTAAATTTGATGTGGCATAAAAATATTTCAAATAAATTTAATTGCTTGCTTTGGAGCAAAAGGGCATAAAATATCCAACCTACAATGAAACTGGATATTGATTGTAATAAAGACAAAATCCAAGTTTAGATTCAATTGTTGCCTATAAAATCTTTGCTAGCATGATCTTCACTTATGGTAGAATTGCCGCCTTCAAACACCAACATTTAAAGAAAAAAAATGATCAATATTAATAAAAAAAAATTGACAAAATTTGGTGCTATCCAACTTTGAAATGAAAAATAGCCATGCTGAAGTCAAGCAGACTTTTAATACGACTGTAAGTCTACTTTTGAAATTCTAAAATGCAAAGTACAATGATAATTCATAATTTTTTACTATCATATATAGCATAAATTTGAAAAAATATTAATATTTGAAGAAAATAAAAGAATAAGAAATAAAAAGAAGATTTGATAAACTTCACTATTATTTATAAGATTGTAATTTGTATATAGTATAAATTCAAATAACTTACTAAACTATATCTAATATATTTGTTTTTATTGTGCCTATATAATAATAAATTGATATAATATGTTTATAATATGAAGTGAATAAATCCAAGGAAGAGAAAATGAATATATCCAAATTAATACACTTTTAACATATTCTAACATTGAGTAGAGCCTATGAAATAAAAACGTCAGTAGCTATATTAATTATGGCAATTGTTGAAATCTTGATAGATCTATTGTAAAAGATGTGCCTAGATGCAGATTAGAAATTATTAAAAAATATATAAAATACATTTTTCTTATCCAAAACACAAAACTTAAATACATTATGAATCCACTTTACTTCATTTATTACAATTCATAAAAAAATTTGACAAAAAATTTGCCTATTCTATTTTTTTTTCTATACACACAGCATCTAAAGATCCAAACCAACATTAAAAATCAACTTGAGTGAATTTGAATGAAAATTAAAAAAAAGTAAGACAAGAATTCTAAAGCTCAAAATACGTATCTGATGAGATGTCTTACACAACATGAATGTCAAGATAAGACCCTACTCCAAAGACAATAGCATTTGTAATTCCAACAATGTTTACAAGAAGTAGAGATTTAATCTTCTTAATATTACTAATACATTCATTTAATATTATTTTAAGTATTTTAGCATCAATTGAATACAACTTGATAGATACATGTTTGAGAAGATCTTCTTAGACTATTGTCAAGAACATGAATCTCAAAAAAAGAATATCTTCAATACACTCTTGTATCACTGAAGAGAACTAAAGAGTAACTCAAAAGTAATGTAATATTAAACTAGAATGGCTATTGCCAAAAACAAAAAGACTAGAAAGTCTTCAAATAAGACTAAGAACTAAAAAAGCATTGAAAAGAGTGAAGAAGGCTTTACTCTTGCCTCCATATATTCTCTTAATTAGGAGCTACATGGCAATATCCTATAGAACCTCCAAAACCTATTGATTTTGCTAGTCACATGTCTTAACTTGCAAGACAAATTATCTATATATGGGCCACATAATTAGCTTGTTTCATAAGCTATTACATGAAGTTAACTTGTTTTATAAGCTACCAACATGTGGTTAATTTGTTGGCGAAGTTTTTAACCTATAAATACATCTAAAGTCAAAACCACATCCATGAAGCTTCTAAGAAGCTTTTCTAAAAGACTTTATGAAATTAATCTATATTTAATTATTTCTACCGAATTATATAAGTAACTATTGAGATAAATATATATGTTTGTGATATTACCCTCCTTTCTAGGGACGAATTCCACAAGGAGCAGTTATCATTTTTTATGATCTTTACAATTCTTCATCTTGGTTTAAATGGATGTTATTGATGAAAGGCCTCAACCTTCTTTGTTGCATTTGCAAGATTCTTTACTGCCTCCTATGTGAGTTCTAATATCATATCGATGCCAATGAACAAGATATTCTAATCTATTTTAGTACTGCCTTGAATCTAAGACTTCTTCTACTTGGACTTCTTAATTATTATTCACTTCTATAGGAAGAGGTGATATTTGTTTTCTTCCCAAGCTATTCATTATCTTATATGACTCAAGAAGAGATACATGAAATACAGGGTGGATCTTTATAGACTTTGATAGATATAATTGAAAAGTAATAGGATTGATTTGTTCACAAATAGGAAAAGGTATGAGCCTATAATAGTCCAACTTATCACAAGGACAAGTAGACTTGATATTGCGACAAAATAATCATACTTTGTTACCTACATTGAATTGTGGTAGCTCCTTGCGATAAGCATCCATGTTGGTCTTTTGTTGTTCTTGAGCTTCTTTTAATTATGTCTTCATTGTTGCATGTAGCTTTAACAAACAATATGCTAAATCTTTTGTCGTAGGATTATCAACTTTTGAAAAGTAAAAATTATAAAGTCGTAGATGATAATCATAATTGACAAAGAAAGATGTTTGTTGAATAGAAGAATATATTGGATTATTGTATAAAAATTTTACCAACAATAAAAGAGATGTTCAATCATCTTAATGATATTTGATGGTATACCTTAAATACTACTCCAAAACTTCATTTATCCATTCCGTTTGTCCATTAGTTTGAAGATAAAAAGTCAAGGGAGCTTCATATCTACCTTTAGAAACTTAAATAGGATTTTTTAAAATCTTGATACAAATTGAATTGCCCTATTTGATATAATATCCTTACGCAATCCATGATAGTGATAGATATTGTCAATAAAATGCTTAGCTATTTCTTCACGTGAAATAGATTTTTTACATGATATAAAATATGACATTTTAGTGAAGCAATCTACAATTACAAATATAGAGTCATATAAACTTGAGATTGAAAGATCTATAGTAAAATTCATAGAAACAAAAGACTGTAGTTGTTTTGGAATTGGTAACTGTTGAAGAAGTCCATAAAGTTGATGGTAAGGAGTTTTCGATCTTAAATAAGTATTTCATGATTGTACAAAGACTTTGAATACCTTTTACATTTAAAGCCACTAAAAATCTCTTGATATTAGCTCCAAAGTCTTGTTATATCAAAAATATCAAGCTGCTGAAAAATCATGACAAGATTGAAAGACATGTAATCATGCCTTGCCTTCTAGAATATATAGGCAATCTTTAAAATATAGTAGATTATTCTTAAACTCAAAATTTGAAGTATCATAAGATTTAGAAGAAGTATTCTTGATATCATGAATAAGAAGATTAGAGGACATACTTGATTGAATTTATTGGACAAATGTTGAATTAATAGTCAATGTTGATTTTATTGCTCAAAGATGAAAATACTTGGCTTTCAAGAAAATTATTCTTTCTTGATCAAAAGATATATCTTTTTCTTTTGGTGCAAGATAAGAATATCTAGAAAGGACATCTAACAGATCTTGTTGTTTTTCAGGTCGATAAATGATCTTAAAATTGAATCTGGATAATGACATGGTCCAACTAGACTTAACGACGATTCAAAATACATGCTAACATGAAGTACTTGAGGTTCTTATGATCTATATACATAGTGACTGGAATTAAAGTGCCTTCTAGATAATGATGCCATTCTTGAAATAAATCCATGATTGTAAGAAGGTCTTTGTTGTGGATCTCATAATTAATCTTGGCTAGTGAAATTTTTTTAAAATAAAAAGCTACTAGGTGGATTTTATCATCTATTTCTATTTGTGACAACATGACACCTATAGCAAAGTCTAACACATCTTTTTTCATAAAAAATGCCTTAAAAAAGTTGGTGCAATATAAGATTGATGCAAAAATAAACTCTTTCTTTAAAACATCAAATGATGCTTTTGTTTTTGTATTTCACTCAAATTTGTCTTTACAAATCAAACATGTAAGTAGAGCTGCAACTTAAAAAAAGTTCTTGATGAAGATTTGGTAGTAATTAGCAAAGATCAAAAAGTATTGAACATCTTATATTATTTTTAAAATCTTCTAATTATGATAGTTTGGACCTTCTTGGGATCTATCATAAGACTTTTGTTGGAAATGATGTATCCTAAAAAGTCAACTTAAGTAGTGTAGCATATACACTTTTCCAACTTGGTATATAATCTTACATCTTTGAGTTTTTGTAACATGTAATGAATATGAAGTTTATATTCTTCTATATTCTTAGAGTAGATTAGAATGTCATCTAAATAACAAATGACAAAATCATCCAAAAACTCACAAAAAACATCATTCATAAGATATTGAAAAGCGGCCAGTACATTCGTGAATCCAAAAAGTATGATATTATATTCAAAATATCTATATCTAGTTTAAAAAATAATCTTACATTCATTTCCTTCTTTGATACAAATTAAATTGCATATTCTTCATAGATCTATTTTGGTATAGATTTTTGCTTGATTGAGTTGATCAAGAAGTCTTGAAATCAAAAACAAAGGATATTTATTTTTAATGGTGATCTTATTGAGTCCTTGATAATCCACACACATCCTCAAAGATTCATCTTTCTTCTTCACAAATAAGATAGGAGCCTCAACTAAATATTTAGAATAGCATATGACATTCTTTGTCAAGTTGTCATCAATGTATTCCTTCAATGCAGCCAATTCATTTTGCAATAAACTATAGATTGGTCTAAATGGTGATTGAGGTCCTTCTTGCATATTAATTGAATAATCATAAGGTAAATTCTTTGGAAGAATATCTACATTCTTCTTTTCAAAAATATCTTAGAATTCTTGATATTGGCTAGGAATACCATTTGATATTTTTCCACCATTAAAAATAGACGTAGCATATATAGCAAAAAATCATCTTTTTGTTGCAGCATGCATAAAAGCTATCATATCTACTAGTAAAAGTTTGGATATATTAGACTTATGTACTTCTATTTTATTAACTTGATCTTAAATTATACTACTAGAAAAATTAAGATTAAGAGAAATTTAATCTATTTGAAGGTTATATTTTTTTAGCCACGATAATCCTAAAATAATCAGATTGGAGGGAGATCTTATTACATTAAATATTACTATTCTATTATGATCTTTAATTGCTACATCTAAAAGAATAGTCTCATCGATAACATTTCTTAAAGACAATGAACGACCATCTATGACTTCTACATATACAAATTTAGTTTTCTTGACTAAAAGTATTTTTTGTTTTTTGACAAAATCTTTGTCTATAAAATAAGTCAAGGCTCTTGAATCTAATAAAATAAAGACTTTGTGATTTTTAGGTTTTAAACACACATCTATTGTAAAATAGAGTGATGTGTCTAAGAAGAGAATATGAATTTTACTAGATATTGCTCATGATTCCAGCATAGTCCTTATTATAAGTGGAGAAACTTATTTTCGGAGACATTATCTTCTTTGATAATTGTGCTCTTCTTTTTGTAATTGCATTGCTTCTTTGGACAATATTGAACAGTGTACTTAGCTTCTTCACAATATAAATACAAATCCTCTTGGTGACATTGAGTCTTTTCGTGCTTTGTGAGACATTTAAAATATATTGTATCAATTTGCATTGGTTCCTACTTTAATGAATATGTTTCAGAAAACTTGGGAGGTGTTGCCATTACTTGACTTGTTCTTCTCTAGCCAAGTCTTTATTATTAATGCCTTTTAAATAACCAATTGTTGCAAGCAATGGCTTGAGCAATAAATTATTTCAAAGATTTTTTTTTGGCATTGTTAATAATAAATCTTTGACACTATCCTTCAACCCATATTAAAATTGATTGATAAGTGTTTTATCATTCCAGTCTACATTACAAGCAAGATTTTAAAATTGAGTAGCATATGTGGTGGTTGATTGTGATTCTTATTGTAAAGATAAGAGTTTAGTCTCTGCTACTCATTCTCAATTACTTTCTCCGAATGTGGCCATAAACACTTCTAAAAATAAATTTAAATCATAAAGAAGTCATGAATCTTTTTCCATCAAAGATGTAAATTAAAAAAGATCACTTCTAAATAAAAGTGCACCTATGAAGCCAACTTGAGTAAATCTACTTATATATTGGAAAAGATGTAACCTTAAGTAGAGCTTAACTTATTATAAAAATACTCAAAATTTTGATCTTGTTCCATCAAACTTCTTGAGCATACTAATCCTTGTCTCTCTTGAGCTTTTAGAAGCAAAATCCCTTGAATTTAGTTGTGAAGCTAATCGATTTATTTTTCTCAACTGCACAACTTCTTGATATAGACTGTCAACTTTTTCTATAAGTATAAAAGTAGTGCTTCCATGATTGATGTTAGTGATATGTGAAATTATTGCCCTAAGAGTGTTGACAAGCTTGTGAAGATCCGTAATAATTGCAAATCTATTTTCACTTCTGCTAGGAGTAGCATATATAATCTTTTCTTCTATAGACAATTCAAACAAATCCAAAAATTTAAATTAGAGGAAGATAATCTGCAACCTCTAATAAAATTTCTACAAAGAATGATAATCTACTTTCTTTAAAAAAAAAGATTATTGTTAGAAAATAAGATTTTTTTGTTTAAAGATAGAAAGTTTGTAACCTTCAAAATATAACAATAGAAGTGGGATAATTCACTCACTTTTAAAACAAGACAAAAATAATATGTTGGCATTCTTATCAAACTATCAAAGTCATGAATCCCAAAAAAATAATATCCTCAAGACACTCTTGTATCACTGAAGAGAAATAGAGAGTCACTCAAAAGGTGATGTAATATTAAACTAGAATCGCTATTGTCAAAAACAAGAAGATTAGAAAGCCTTAAAACAAGACTAAGGACTAAAAAGGCATTGACAAGAGTGAAGAAGGCTTCACTCTTGCCTCCATTTATACTCTTAACTAGGAGCTAGATGACAATGTCCTATAGAACCTCCAAAACATGTTGACTTTGCTAGCCACATGTCTTAACTTGCAAGACAAGTTATCTATGTATGCACCACATAGTTAGCTTGTTCCACAAGCTATTATATAGAATTAACTTGTTTTATAAGCTACTAATATGTGGTTAACTTTTTGGCCAAGTTTCTAACCTATAAATACATCTAAAGTCAAAACCGCATCTGTAAAGCTTCTAAGAAGCTACTTTGGAAGACTTTATGAAATTAATCTATATTTACCTACTTCTACCTAATCATATAAATAATTATTGGGATAAATATGTATATTTGTGATAGCTATTTTTTGGACCATACATGTTAATTTTTTCTTCACAACTATTAAATTTCTATTAAATCTATTGTGACATGCTTTTTGACTTGAAGAGATTTCTATAGCAAAAGTAAAAATATGAGCATAGAAGCATATGTTGTAATCGCCATTGTGGTTTCAACAAAACTTGATTTTTCACCTTTATTATAAATTGAATGAATTTGTAAAATATAATATGCTTAAACAAAAAAAAAATCCTATTATAATAAATTAGAATAAAATTTTATTCTTATTATATAACATACTTATTATCCCTCCTCTTTCACAACTTGACCCTTGTATTCAATCATGCATTCACCTTCAATCCCATTTAGATACAAAAGTAAAAATAAAAATAAAAAATACAACTTCAATTACTTTCAATTTCATTCAATTACAAAAGAAAAAAAAAAGAAAAAAGAAATTAAATAAAAAAATGAGCCATGCAAAATTCTTATGATTAAATATTGTCAATTGTAATATGAAGATTTCTTCTTGAGTAATAAAAAAAACATGTACTCTCACTCTAAAGATTCTATTGATTTTACAATTTTTCCTTCTTTTTTTATTAAAAACTGAATTTCACCTTCAATAGCCAAGTCTCTTTTTAAATAAAAAAGAAATAAATGTCACATATAGCAGTGCATAGATTCCTACTTTCAGTTCATTGTTGATTGAGAACCATGGTTTTACTAAAGACTTGTGAACTCTAGACAATATTAGGTTTTTTAATGAAAATCAAGAGGGATGCATGTGGTGCATAAGAGCCACTACTTGTCTTCTTGAGCGATTTTAATATATAGATTAGATGAATCTATGACATTGTCACAAAAAGTGTGATTCAAATGAAGCGTTTTTTGAGTCAAAGAATATTTTTAAAATAAAAATATAATATAATAAAAATAAAAAGAAATAAAATATACAATGGAGTTTTCAATTACAAAGTAGGTTAAGTAAATCTATGCCATTTTCACAAATAATATGCAAAAAAAATAGTTTTATTAAGAATTTATTTGTAAAAATATTAAATTATATTAAATTATATTAAAAAATCATAAAAATATATTAAGACATTAAAAAGTATATTAAAGTCAATAAATAAATATATTATTAATTTTAATATATAAAAAAATTATAAATATTTAACATCGAATTTAAATTGTCATTTCTAAGAAGAAGAATCTTGATAGAATGGGATGAAGTGCATTGAAAGAGTGTTACATAAAGTTGATTCTAGAAAAAAAAAATAGGTTATTGTAGATTTAAACTAATATGCTTTATTGATTGTCCTTGAGATTTGTTTGTTTTTATTACAAATTCAAGACGGATTAGAAATTTCTTTCTCTTTAGAATAAAAAAAAGTTCTTTTTTTTGTAGAAGTTAATGTAATCTGCAAAGTAAACTCCAACTTTTCAATAAGTTTTTCTTTAAGAATTCTTAATAAAATTTAAGATAAACTTTCAAGTTATGAGTTTTATTAGTTCTACTTCATTACTAATGAAGTTCCACTTGTTTTTGGCAAACTTGCATCATATAGTACAACATGCCTTTGAACAAATGTCACATATATTAAAGCCAAAAATAATTAAATAAAATAAATTTAATAAAAATTAAACAATGTCATACATATCAAGACATATGCATCTTCTTCACATGTATTTGTTTTATGGGTAGGCATTTGCACTACTCTTTCATTCTATTGTCTAAAGGTTTTGACAAACCAACTCTAATATGAGAGGTGGAGGATGTAAACACCACAAAATTACCTTGCCAAGCATAGTTGCAAGAATTGATGGTTCTTAATAGGCTTTTGGTTATGATGCCTTTTGTTATATCTTAAGCTATATAATGTATTCTTTTTCTTATCAAAATGTACTAGTGATGTAACATTGAGTATTTTCATAAAAACCACATTTGTTGAGGTAGATACATCAAAGAATTTTAATATGGCCAAAATTTCTTTTGATATTTTCATAATATATATATATATATATATATATATATGAATAAATATAAATTAACATACTTAATCAATCCATAAAATAAGAAATAATAAAATATATTAATCTTATATATATGAATAAAAGAGAGACTAAGAAGAAGAAGGTATAACTCATTTAACCTACATAGTGTATGTCAAAACACACAAAAGTTGGGTCAAAATTAGAAGCTTTTGTATGTATTAAAAAAATCAACATAAACATGTTATAAAAAGAAGTTGAATTTGTTGACTTCCTCTTCCTTGATTTTGGTTGTTATAGCATTAACTTCATCAGTCAGAGCTGCAGACTTATATAATTAAATAATCAAGCTCATTAAAAAAATACACATTCCTCTAAACAACAATCTTAATTTTATGTAGAAACACAGGCTTCATTTTTAATAATAATTTAGGGCATCTTTATTCAACTTATATTTTAGTACATTATAATATAATTCATGCATAAATATGAATTAATATGCTTTATTAATCCTTAAAGCAAGGAATAATTATAAAAATAAAATAAAATCTTTAATATTGAGATGCCAATTGGTAACCATTTAATACTTATTCAAATCATTTGATCATTAAAATGACAACTTTGAACCACCTCTATCAATAGCAAAAGTTAAATAAAAGATAGTGCACTTGAATCTTGATCCATCTTTATGCTAATGGTCCTCAATGAGGTCATCTAATTTTTTAATTAACTCCTTTAGCTGATTCATATATGATATTTATTCAATAGAGGGTGCAAACCTTATTCAAATCTTGAGACCAATACTATAGAAACTATGGTAAAGCAAAGCTTTTGATTTACACTTGGGAGTATAGATGGATGAACACTTTCCAAACTTCACACAGAGATTGAACTACAAGTATAAGAAAATAAATAAACAAACATAACATAAAAATAAGTCACAACATCATGGCTTTTCATTTACCATTGTGAAAAATTTGGAGGCTTGATTTGAAGAAACATAGTTTAAAAATTGAATGGATAAAAAAAGTTGAAGCAAACATCTCTCAATGCACTTAAGATTTTTGTAGAGAAGAAAAAAAACTACTTCAATATTCTATATTTTTGAGCACATGAATAAAACATAGACATTTTATTCTTAGATGAGCATGAAGGAGGTGCATGCGAAATACAAATGTTGACTAATGCAAATTTGTTCTATAGAAGAAAAAAATTGATAGTTTTTTAACTATTAGATTTTATATATGAAATCATCTATAGCTTTGCCACTATCTAAAACACAAAATGAATGTATAATATCAAAAAAGTAGTTGCAACACATAAATGATTGAATGAGTTGAAAATATCAAATATGATAAGCTTGTTGATGTGTGGTAGAAATTTAAAAATTCCATGGCACGGAAGTCCTATTGATAGGTTTTGAAAAATACTCTCAAATTGGAAAAATATTTTCTTACTGCTTACAAGTCATTTGTAAAAAACATCCTACAAATTCCTACACACCTACAAAAAAAATATAGCTTTCAATATCTAAAAAATAGTAAAAACAATGAAACCTTATACTCTCATATACATAAAGTATTGATCCACAGATGGATTCAAAATTTGGTATTTTAGTACTATATTATAATAAAATGACTACTAAAGCGCCATTGTTCACAAGACTAATAGTCTTTTAATCTCGTAGCCTTTACAAATTTCCTCAAATTATTGCAAAATTGTATGTATCCTTCCTAGATTAATTTTGTCAATTTGCACATTATACAAAATTCTTTTGATCTCTTCTAATTCCTCTAACAACATTTTTTCTTCTTTACTATGATATAAAGTCTTACAAAGGTGGACTCTCTTCTTTTAATAGATCTCTAAATTCCCTCCTCATCTATAAGCTTGAGGTTAAAATTTCATGTTTTGTTAAATTCCTATGAACTATAACAAAGGAAAATGCATGCACCCAAAATCACCATTTTGTCCATGCAAGACATTGCTAAATCCATTCACGTTCAATTAAACTTTTTTTCAAACTCCAAACAATGTTAAGTTTTTTGATGAAAATCAAGATGGATACATGTGGTGAATGAGAGCCACCACTTGTCTCCTTGAGCGATCTTAATATATAGATACCTACAAATATATATATATATATATATATATACACACACACATTATAAGAGAATATCAACAAGTTACATATCTCACTTACTTTTTCTATTTCTTTTTTTATTTCCTTTTGAATCATTAAATTCCACGCACCAAAAAAGATTCTGAAGGTGACATGTTCATGAGGTAGTTGGAAAAGTCGGAAAAAGTATAAAAAAAAAAGAAAAAAGAAAAGAAAAAAGAAAAGAAAAGATACTCCCGACAAAGCAAAAGTGGAAGTGAGTGATTCGGGAGCTACATCCGAGGCCGAATGCCCGCAAATCAGAGGAAGAGACAAGAAGGGAAGGAAAGAAGAAAGCAAGGGCGAGGAAGGAAAGTTTGATTGATTTCTTTTGTGGGTTCAGCAGTGAAATGAAGAAGTGGAATGGGAGTGAAGAAGTGGAATGGGATCACACACAGACACAAACAGACACACAAAACTCATGCAACTGACAAGCCATGGCGGATCATTTAGTGTGCTGATTGAGATCCACGCGAAAACTTTCTTTCTGATTGCTTTCGGAAAACGGACGGACAGACAGACAGACAAAGACAGCAGGACATGGCTGCAGTTATCCCACTTGCCAGAGAAATGCCCATTTTCCTCATCACTCCGCATCTCAGCAAAGTGCATGCTACGGTGCGGAAAAAGGTTCCCTCTGCTGCTGCTTTCATGGATATAGTTATTTGCAATGTGGCCCATCGTCACGACGAGTGCGGCAATCTTCTTCGTCCTCGAAGGTGAGCCTGTGGACACGGACGAACCGCATTAAGGTGCGGTGCTGTGATGTGCTTCGGGACCAATCATCCCCCAGCGTCCACTTGCGTGTGTTTACACTTGCTCGCTTTCTAAAGTTTGAGCTTTAGTCGAGGAGAAGGCCGAGAATGGGACGAACACGCTCTCATATGATATTATTGCCTTGCTCCTTGAGTGGAGTGAGCTTTTAAGGCTGTGCAGAACCGTAGCTTCTGGCACTGGAAATACTTTTTTCACTCTGCAGCTGAACAATTGCTCATAACTGAGTTCGCATATGCGACGTTAATTGTTGTCAGGAGGCGGCTCAGCTACTGCCAGTCAAACTTGTCCCCATTCTGCTTGTAGTTAATAGTGTTGATGATTACTGTAGGAAAAAATAGGAGAAGAAATTCTTAGTATTCCATGCAGAAAAGCTGTACATTCCTTTACCAAGCTGCGATAACCCTGCCTGAAAAAGAAAAAAAAGAAAAAAAAAGTAGGCAGAAACCTGTTCTCACTTTAGGAAGAATTTGTTACTTCTCAAGTGTTGGGAAAAATAAGTAGAAGAAACGATCAGTCCATAATATTGTTTCGCAATCCTGTTATACAACAAAAGATTTCCAATTTGATTCGCAAAAATTTGGAACAGTTCGGTACATGGATACCAGTGCCAGTCCAAGCATAGCATTGTAGTGAAGGACAACACGTGGCCAGCAGAGTACTTTAAAGGACAACTCGCCAAGACTGAGCACCAATCCAGCTTCTACACAAATCTGGGGATTGATTGGCATAGGGAAGCACAACCCATAATCTGTAAGAATCACACGAGTTCTACCATACCGGCGATGAGACCATGACATCACCGCCAGATTTGTCACTGACCAACTGATCTCATGACGTGGAGGCTCCTTTATCAGGTTTAATGACTCCCTGACTCACACACACACACACACACACATATGTATTTTAAATATGAATATATATGTGTCCAATGTGTGTGAGCGCGCATGCGTTCGGCATAACCTCAATCGCAAAAGGCACTTAGTGATATCTGTGGTGGACCCTTAAGGTTGGTCACAGAACAATTGCTCCCAACCTGTGGCGTCATCGTCCTTCATGGGAACATTCTGTTCGCTTCCACTACCTTCATATCCTACATGCAAAGTCGAGGGATTATCATTGAAGAGCACTCAAGGCCACCAACTTCATTTAGTTCGCCAGAAGGATAATGGAGTTGTGTCGCACAAGCACAAGCAGAAACTTTTGGGAAGGACAATGGTGATGCTATTTGGCGAGCACATCCCAGATGTTGCCTGCAGTTTCGGGGATGACACGGAGTCAAGGCTAACAAAGTTGTGTAGTAGTTGCGGCGAGAGTCGGAAGACTTGGGGTGCTTTCCGGGGCTTCACCCATGATGAAGTTGCAATGACGAATCAGGCAGCAGCTGTAGTGTATTGTGGTACTCTTTCGTTTACCTCAGGAGCTTCTTGCTATGTACATTGTGACAACTAAGTATTGGAAAGGAAGGAAATCGTGAGCTGAGCCATATTGAGACGAAGATAGCAACGCACGCAGGTATGTTAATAACAGTTATATAGTCATGACTGTGAAAGTTTGGAGAGAATGCTTTGCGCTTTCCTGTGGACTTGCGTTTGAGCGGATCATTTCAGGGCTATCTTCCTGTGGCGGAGTTGACTCAAAACACGACTCACTAGGCATAACGCGAAACCATCTATTTAAACATTGAAACTGTATTGATGCTTGAAATGGGAGGAATGTGTGAGTTTCATCCTTCTGCATGGAAATGTGGCCTGCTCTCGTGACAATAACAGAGAAACTTAGAGTGCCCAGGTTCTTTCACTTGTGAAAAAACAATCAACTACGCAGTTTAAGATTGAAATGATTTTTTTTAGCAGGTTTTGGACAATACTCGCAGCGTTTTAAGTAGCAGCCATGGAGAAGAGCTTACATGACGAGTGTCATGAAGGTCTCTGCACGCACAAGAAAGTTTGTAGTGAGGTTCACAGAACTGTACAAGGAGGACCTCGATCTCTGCATGGCGAGGTCTCCGCAACAGTAACGTGGAGGGACTTAAACGTCACAGTGTCGAACCTCAAGGGAAAAAAACGCACCGTCTTGTTCAACGCTACCGGATTAGCTGAACCTGGGAAGCTCATGGCGATTATGGGTCCTTCTGGTTCAGGGAAAACAACGCTCCTTGACGCTCTCGCAGGTAAGGCTTGCCTTTCTGGTGGCATTCTCCTTTACTTTCCTTCCTGGAAGTTCTTAACTGGTCTAAAAACCTACGGCGCTTTGCATACAATAACCACATTATCAATATGGGTGAATACTGCTTAAAGAAATCATTTAAACAGTTCAAGTAATGCAAGGTCCCTACAGCATAGACATGTGATTTCTCCAAAAGAAAGAACTCGTCACTATATACATCTTGTAGCAGCCATGGGGAACAGATTACATGACGAGTGTCGTAATCTGCCCCTTCACTTCTCATTCATGAACCAGGTCGCTGGGCTCGTAATGCGACACATACTGGTGAAATTCTTCTGAACGGTCGGAAGCAACAGATGTCATATGGCACTGCGGTAAATTCTCATGCTTTTATCTGTGCAACGAGCTTGTGAAAGAGTACCACTGCTGTTTTGTGAATGTTGTGCAGCTGTATTCTGTTAAGTCCAGTAAACTGACATTGTGGACATTGTGTGCAGGCATACGTTACCCAGGACGACATTCTAACTGGAACATTGACTGTACGTGAGACAATTCAATACGCCGCACAGCTTCAGCTGCCAAGTTCCTTGTCGAAAGCAGACATGAATAATATCGTCGAACAAACTATTTTGGAAATGGGGCTTAGAACGTGTGCTGATACAAAAGTTGGCAACTGGCATTTGAAAGGGCTTAGTGGAGGTGAAAGACGACGACTGAGCATTGCGGTTGAGGTCTTGACTCGACCACGCTTAATGTATCTGGACGAGCCTACCAGTGGCCTTGATAGGTGTGTTTGGAACTCAAGCAACGCTCACAGTTTTATTTATTTTATGAAACGTATCCGGCTGTTTCAATTCCATGACCATTTAATGATATTTCATTCAATACATGTTAGGATGAGATTCCCTCAGAATTAACTTCTTTTTTTCTTTTCTAAATTTTGTGCAGTGCTGCGGCTTTTTTTGTCACAACAAAGCTTCGAAACTTGGCAAGAGATGGAAAGACGATCATAGCATCCATTCATCAACCCAGCAGCGAGGTGTTTAACTGCTTTGACACCCTTTTCCTGTTATCCGAAGGACGAACCATTTACTTTGGACCCGCGTCTAAAGCCTTGGAGGTGTGCACACTAACCAACTCATGGTCCATGGTCGTGAACTACATTCTGTGCTGATTTCTTCATTTTCATTAAAAGAGTTTGTAATGCCTGCGAAGTGGTCGTCTTAGTGTGCCAATACCCTGTACAGCTTCTACTTGCACAGCACTTCACACAGGAATCTTTTGGATTTCCCCAAAAAGGGGGTGTGTGTGAATGGCAGCCATAGTTGGACACTAACACACGAATTGTTGTCTTCAGTATTTCGAATCTGTGGGATTACCCTGTCCTCCGTTTCGAAGCCCCTCAGATCATTTCCTTCGGGCTATCAACCCAGAATTTGATGATCAAGAGCTTGACACTTCTCTGATCAAGGTATGCTCTAATTCAAACGTCGCTGTTTGTCCTAATAGATTGCTTTTTTAAGAGTATCCCCTATCCAAGTATGTCTGGATTTGATTTTCATGGGAACTTTGGAAGCAAGAATTGTGAAAAACTAGAATCTCTCGGCAAGCATCAACTTTGACGGCATACTGACCAGATACTTGGATGTGTTAAAAGGACATGGAAAGAGGTGGTGCCTTGGAGAATATGTCAACTGTTGAAGTTGTCAAGATACTCATCGATGCATACGTGTGTTCTGATGCTGCGTATGATGCGAATGTGAAGATTCAAAACTTGTCAAAAAATGTGAGTCCTCTTGCATCATCAATCTTCTTTTGAACATCGTTGCATCAGCTGAAATCATTTCTTCGCTTGATTGCGCCTCATGATCTGATGCCCGTTGTGTTACAGATGATATTACGGATATATTCTGGAAAACAAAGACCTTTCTCGTTTATACCCATTCACAATATTATGAGTTTGGAAGTTCATCATAGATATGGAGTGATTACCATTGTTCTGATGATTGACAAATGTTTGCAGGGTGGAAAACTATTGGATCAGAATGGTAGTCAAGCAAAATTCATTACCCAAACAAGTGCGCTGACACGCAGATCTTTCCGAAACATGCGTAGGGACTTAGGTTACTATTGGTTGCGTTTTATCATCTATATCGCGCTCGGTGTCAGTATTGGCAGTGTCTTTCGAAATGTTGGCACTTCATGGAACTCAATCCGAGTACGTTCTCATAACGCAGTATTGTAATTTGTGAATGCTTTGCAACTGACGTGGAACTCGTAGAAGTACAGAAATTCCATACAAGAAAACTATCTTAAATACATACAGTAGAATCTTTGTGTTCATATGTTCTAAGGAAACCATTCAATGGCAATTGTGTTTTGGCAGTCGAGAGCAGGTTCGATAACGTTCATGACTGGTTTCCTAACGTTCATGTCTATTGGAGGCTTCCCCTCTTTCGTAGAAGATCTCAAGGTAAGTGGTTACGATGACATATCAAGTTATCTGCGCATCTTCTTGTTCACGAAATTTGAATTGATAAACTTGAAAATCTTGACATCTTTGAAGTCGTTTTAAGACGTCATGCTCACTTCAAAAAGTTAAATGCGCAGGTGTTTAGTCGTGAGAGATTGAATGGTCATTATGGTGTGGGAGCGTTCGTGTTGGCTAACTCGATTTCTTCAGCGCCGTTCCTATTTTTTATTTCTTTGCCTACCTCCCTTGTAACCTACCTCTTAGTGGGATTACATCCTGGATTTGGTCATTTCTTTTATTTTCAAATATGTCTTTTCGCAAGTATGTGGGTAGTTGAGAGTGTTATGATGGCTATAGCAGCTCTCGTAAGTCCGAATTACCTCCTTGGCATCATCATCGGCGCTTCCGTACAGGTTAGCCTCTTCAATCCTGAGCTTCCCCATTCCATTATCCACCAAAATGATTCTTTGAAGTGCAGTTGAGAACTAAAATAACAATCCATTGTGCTAAGGTCTGTTGTTAGCAACCTAACCTCAGTTTCTGTCTGTGTAGGCTGTGTACTTCTTGTGCTCAGGGTTTGCACGCCTTCCATCAGACTACCCCAAGTTGATGTGGAAATACCCTATGTTCTACGTCAGCTTTCACACATATTTCCTGCAGGTGAGAACTTCTGCTCCCATTTTCCATGACCCAACAATCCATGACAGACAAACGAGAGAATAGGCACTATCAAATTAAAAGCGTAACAGGAGTCTTACTATACATCTTACAAATTGACTGCAACTCTGGAACTTCATCAGCGAATACAGCATAGTTTGTGATTAAAGTGGGATGTCAAACACTAGGGTATCACCTTGTTCAGGATCCGCTTATGAAGGTTTTAGTATGCTGCACTTCCACAAATCTTTTGAGGTTAACCTGGATACTGAGTTGGTTGCAGGGGATGTCTGAGAATGACTTTTTAGGACTCACATTCGAGAACTACCTCAAAGGCTGGCCACGCATTACGGGAGAGCAAGTGCTGACAGACATTTTGCAAGTCACGGTGAGCAGGAACAAGTGGTGGAACCTTGGCATCCTCTTCCTCATGGTCTTCGCTTACAGAGTCATCTTCTTCGCCACCGTCAAGTTCTCAGAGAGGCTACAACCATGGATCAACGGCGTGGTGCTGCCTCTGTTTCGACCAATGGAGCCCACCGTGACTTACCAAACCATTGCACCCGTGTCTGCAAGCCCTATCAACATCATGACTCCCATGAGGCCCCTCATCAACGGCAGACCCTCCTCATGAATGCCACTCCACATGATGTTTTCTTCTTCTACTTCTTCTTCTGTATTTTTTTTTAAAAACAATCCATGATGTCATTTCAGGAACTGGGCTGCTGCCAGGACCAAACATCATAACCCCGGCAATGGCTGTGAGGAACTCACAAATGATGAGACTAGGACTCCAGGAATTGATTCCACGACCAGGTGTGGAGCTGCTCTTAGAATTCATTCATACTATAGCTCAAGGAAAAATTGTGATGCCAATAAACATATTTTAGTTCTCTCCCATTTCACCCTTCTGAGACAGAGTTAGTTGGAATCCTGCGATTGTTCGAAGACGTTCAACGGGTTGCTAGTGTTGGTTATTTCTTTCAGACTTTGTGCACCTTGGTGTAGCTCTTCTATTTCTCTGTCTTATATTTATATATGTGTATGTGTTTATCAATGTTAACATGGTTACATCTCTTGAGGTCTTTGGAAACTAGGATTGGAAATAGAGTTCAAAATTTATGTAATTGGAATCTTTCCAGGTTGATGTAAATATGTGGGATGGTGCATTAATTGTCAAGTAAAATTTAATGGTGAGATTAAAAGTTCAATTACATTTGAATTTATTATTTTATTAATTTATAAGTTTCTTTTATATAAGGAAATGATAAAGCGATCTAAATTTTTATTAAATCAACTCACATGTATAAACCATCTTTGTTCCCAGCCCTATTCTCTCCACTCTTCTACTAGCTTTGTATTACCAAATAGACAGATCTAGTATGGCCTACATTGATCAACAAATCTAGTTTTTCTTCTTAAGGAAAAGGTCTTGTGACTAATGAAAAAGAAATTAATATTAAAATTCAAGAAATGCCTAGATAAGATAAGGACTCTAGTGAGTTACTCTCACATCTTGTAATTATAGCCTCAAACTTGATCTGCTCATAATGTTGTAATTTTCTCTATTGATCGATAGTCTTAAATTGTAGGCATTAATTTTATAAGCATTGTATAGTAGTTGGTGATGATGATTCAATAAATTATTCTACACGTAAAGCATAGCATCTTAAAATGTTTCCGCAAGTATGTCTAGAGCTTTATTATTACATAGACAGGATTTTTCCACTAGAATATGCTTCATCGCTTTGTTCAAGTCGCCATAGAGAGATAAGAGTAGCCAAAGAACATATTGAAGCTATTGATATTTACAAACCATGAAGTCTCAATGAAAGTGGCTTGGGAACAGCAAAATGGGAGCAATAATTGGGAATGGTGGAAATTGCTGGAAACAAGGAAGGGGACTGAAAGAGTACAATGATGATTAAAATAGGGTTGATTGCTTTAGTAAAAATTTGGGTTGCTTTAATATTTTCCTATTTATATATGTATATACATATATACACATATATACATTTACAGACATGTATACTCATACATAGATAAATGCAAACCAAGTATGTTCATTATTGAATATATTATATTATAATACTTTATTGTTCAAACATTTATCATAATTTATTAAATATTATTATTTATTAGAGAATGAGATGAAAAAAACTTATAAGTTTGATGTAGAAAAAACATCATTGTATCTATTGCTATTAAAAACATTGGATTCAAAACTTTAAATAAATAAATTCTAATGAAAATTTTCATATATCAAATTAAAAGAAATTATATATATATATATATATATATATATATATTTTGTTTATATGAAGTTTTTTATTTATTTTACTAAAAACTATATATTAAAAGAAAAATATTTTTATTCTTCAATGTCTTTATTGGATTATTAAAATATGTAAAAGGTACATGTTTATGTTGTAATATTTTTTTGCATAGTATTTTGTCTCACAATGATGAATAAGATGATTTTTTGTTTATATTTATTTTTAATAAGTTTTCTGAAACTAAAAATATCATCATTTTGAACCAACTCATTTATACAAAAATTTCTATTTTGATTTTCTATTTTCTATTTGAATGGTTATTTTCATATAAAAATCTACATTAGTTTTAGATAATGATTTATCTAATTGGGTATTTTAATTTTATTCTTATCTCTATAATTTCTTTTGTATCTTGTTAGGTTTTTTATTTTATCTTTGTAAATGAATTCAACAAATATAGAGATTTTGGCAACATAAATAAATAAATAAATAAACAATTCGGAGCCAAAAATCTAGACACAACTAAAATATTCAGCTTGAATCTTCTCAGCGTACAAGTATATTAAAGCATGTTCTACAATGCGATTATATTTTAGATAAAAGATATACAGTGATTGCCAAAAGTGAGAAAGAGATCATTAACTCTACCATTAGCCATTCATACTTTATAATTTGCTGCAATAATAGCTGAATCAATTAGTGATTCAAGTTCTATTCTAAATAACTAATGTGGCTATCAAATTACAAGTCTAGCAATGCAAGACAGATTGAAAAAGATATGGACCAAAATGAATTACCTCTAAAACTCAGTTATACTCACATTTGGATTATAATATGATGTAATCTAAGCTACAAATTTAACATGCATAAGTGGTTTTTTGAATATGATTGAGAGCATGGGCATGTTCTTGGCCTTCATATGTATAATTGTGTCTATCATTAGTGCACATCACCTATGCAAATTGAGCAAAATGGTTTCATTAGAGTATCTCTTTGTTGTTGATAGGAAGCTAGTTTAAGTGGGAGCTTTACAAAAGTTGAAGATGGGTGAGAATACTAGAAATATTGCTAGAAACTTACATATGTCTTGAATTTGGGTTGCACATTTTTGAAAGCAACATTTGATTGGTTTGAGAGATGTGAATCATATTTTTGGTGGCAAGCCAAGGATGTACAAGCTCACATGTTAAATTAAGATAAGATTAGAATTTGTAAAACATCATTATCATTAGATTGATGATAATTGGAATTGTGTAATATTCTTTGATGAAACAAAAGTCAATTGCTTTTGCTCCCATGGTTGCAGTTGGTATTGGTCTTATGACAAGCAAAGTATAAATATTGGAATTGTACAACAAATAATTACATTTGGAGGTAGGAGAGTGATGATATGGAGTTGTATGACTCCAAATGCCCTTGATATGATGTGTAGGATTGAGGGAAGAATAGATCAATACATGTTCAAAGAGATTTTAGAGCAAGAATTAATTTATACAATGCATGCATACAATTTAAATCCTACAAGTTTGATTTTTCAACAAGATAATGACTCCAATCATGCATCCAAGAGTTTGCATCGTTGGATCAATTTGCAAGGATTTACTCTTTTGTAGTGGCCAATGCAATCTCTAGACTTGAATCCAATTGAGCACTTGTAAACAACTTTAAAACATCAATTGAACCAATATGAAATACCTCCCAAAGGAATGCTAGAATTATGGGAGCATATTGAGTATTGTTGGGCTTCAATTACTCTTAATGAGTGTAAGAACTTGTATAGAAGCATACATAAGCACATTAGAGTTGTGATAGTTGCAGTAAATATTACTTCCATGATGATTGAAGGCTATTACACACATGTATGCTACACACATGTATGCATATACAAGAATTAAAAAGAAAAATTAAAAAGAAGTTAGGTTCAGAACTCAGCTTTGCTCACACTAGTTGAAACAAATTTAAATTTAGCGACTATCACAACTCTAAAATGATGGTAATCTTGTGCAATTTATGGTTTTATTTTTGTTGCATCCAATTTACCTACATTGTCTGTTGAATTTGACCAAGCTGATTTCATACTCAGTTTTGGCAGTCACTGTAGATTTCATTTGTACTAGAGAAAGGAATCAATGCTGTAATTGAGACCAGCTTTGCCTTAGACACTAGGAATATCTACCTAAAAACCAAGTCTCCTCTATATCAGGGTAACTCAAGAAAGTGACTTAATCTCTGTGGAGTCGAATTTTATGCCTCCATAGCCAATCCGGAGACATTACATTACTTGTTCTCGTAAATTAGCAAGCTTGGTATAGCCAGACCGAGTTCGTGTTCAGATGCTACCCTTTGAAGCAATTATACCACAGCCATGGTCTTTACAATAGAGTCCGCTCATGTCGCACATAGCAAAAAAATACCGGCTTGTGATGGCGAAAATTCCACTTGGGATAGGTTAAAAAGAGTGCATGTCAGCCACCGCTAAGAGTTGAAAAGGTTGGCGACCGACCCAAAGGGAGCAACACGTCGCGAAAAACATCGTATTCCGATTCACTAGTTCCAGTAGAGTCTAGCACCTGTACAGGTAAAAGATATTACAAGCCTATATAGAACATTGCAACAATACACCTACATCCAACAGTTGTGGGTACAGTAAGCCATGATAACCGTAACAAAAAAAATTCAAAAGCTTTTTCAAACCACCTGGTTGCATAAGAATACGCACAAACTGATTGCTGAGAGGGTTGTGAGATGATACCTTACGCAGCACAGAGCGGTTGTTCATTAAGTGCACTCCCAACCGTGGTAACCGCTGAACAGACAGGGCATCCAACAGAACAATCACCAGCATACGCCACTGTTTTGTTGAGAGTGGAGGCAATGCTTCGACAAAGCTCATATTCTTGATTAACTTACCCTGCATTGTTGCATACAAATAATCAGTTCTTTGAAACAATAGTATGGTAATCCAACTAGCTTTGAATAAAAACAACCCAGATGTCCACCCAAGTTCAGATGCTTAGAGGCAATATTTCGACATGTCTAACATATAAAACAAGTAACATAAGTGCATGGTGAGGAAGCGAAGTTTACTTTACCATTGCCACTTCCAATGTAGACATAGGAACAGGCAGACGGAGGGCACGGACAACTTCAGGAAGTGCTCGTGAAACACAAAGCGAGAAGGTACGCAAGATTTCAGAAGAAACACCATCACCAATGACAACTTGTCGAGAATACTCCCTCCCATTCACGGACAGGTATTGGTCCTCTTCCTGAGGCTCTTTGCCATATATGTGAGCCAGCGCAGCACCCGAGGTCCAACTCTCTAATGCCATAAATATTGTCCCAAACAAAGATACCTAACATACAATTCAAAAAAAAAAAAAAAAAAACAAAAGAAAACAAATTACTAAATCGAAGTGTTTCACAAGAAGAGCCATTCACATCAAGGATTGAAGCATATAGATGCGGTCAACGCTACAGCACGGTAATAAGTAAGCAAATCAACAATAACGTCGACAAAGATCCTTCAAGGCTTTAACAATGTTTGAGCAGAAAAGAGCATACGCCAAAGTATAATTGATTCAATTTCAAACGGTTCATGTGTCTCTAGTTCATTATTTCCCATCGCGAATAAAAGATAGACGAAGTACCAACCTCAGCTTTGAATCCTTTCGGAGGTGCCATAAATCCAACCTCACTTGCACCTTCGAAACCTCCACTTGTATCATCGTCATCGTCGTCGTCGTCGTCGTCAGCATCACCATCGTCGTCGAAATTGGCATCGACCTCCAAATCAAGGTCGTCAATGAGATCGTCGTTTTCATGTTCTTCGACACTTTCGACTTCATGCTTCCTTGGCATTTTCAATCGCCTAATTTCTTCTCGGGCTTGTACAGCTCTTTCATAGAGCTCATCTTCATCAACTGCACAGTTCTTCATGGAATCAGGAATCTCTCCTGAGCGATCTTGCGCTTCATGTGGACTTCCTGCCCTTGCAGGAATAGCATTGTGGGTAGCTGAAAGAATGGATAATCCGGCTTGAGCAACTGCAATAAATAAGCGTACGACCATCAGAATCCGTTCCAATCGCGTCCCGTTCCAATAAACCCCAAAAAGGAACTGTCAATAATGTTACTTGAAGCATGTCCAATATGTGAGGCAACGAAACATTATCCAGACTTACCAGCATCACTACCATCGACCTCTCCAGTAGCAGCAGAAGTCGCTGCTTCAGTTAGTGCATTGGCTATAGCTTCAGCTGATGCCAATCTAGCGGCCATGACTGTATCCAAATTAGACTCTACCAATTTTGTTTGTGGTAGCTCCTTTTCCTCCAATTGCATAGATTTTATTTTGTCCTCCAATCCCTTTACATCCTCAAAACCCTGCAGCAGAAAGGTAAACAACAGGTAGTTTAAGGCAAGGCCAGTCTCATGCATCGAGGTATGCCTCGTTTAGACCACCCTTCGTAAACTTCACTAAAAGTTAATGTCGCACTGATTTTGAATGACAGAGTCTAATAGCATGAATTTTGAAGCCAGAAAACGCTCAATATCTCAACCATCCAAGGTGATCTTTAAAGCCATAAAAATGTCAGCAAACACAATACACACAAATAAAAGTACAAACTGGCTCAAAAAAATTAAATAGAAAGCTAACTTACATCCTCAGTGATCAGCGCTTTGTCAACTTTTGTACTGGAAGATCTCCCTTTAGAATCTGTTATTCCGGTATCAAAGGCCGTTTTATCTTGATCTGCCCACACAACATTACGGATACCCTTTTTCACCTTAGCCTGCTTCTTCAAAGCTGGCTTCAAATTGCTAGGTTTTCCCTGAATGCCTGAAAGAACAACAGAAAGGCGTAACAGTGACTTGAAAATTCCTGACAGTGCAAATATTTTTCATATATCCAAGCTAAACATTTTTCATTTTAGTGGTGTACGCGGGAAAAATAAATGAATCAAATCTGCAGAGGTGAAGGCAGTGAGAAACCACAAATCTCCACTGATATTTAAATCTTACTGTAGCCATGTGATCGACATATATGTGGATTTTACCAACAATCCAAGGAAGACAAGCACGAGAAAGCATTCGAGATAACTAGTATTAGTTCCAATGTTGATTTCCTGTGACCATCACACGATAGAAAAAGAAATCCACTAAGCTACGAAGATCCAAGACAAAAGCAGGCCTAAAAGCTGTACGAGGAGATGAGCACTGTGTCACCAATTCCAGTAAGTACCATTATTTCTTGTGTTGCCGCTGGTAGATGCAGCAGAAGCTGCGGCACTAGACTCAGCAGCGGACTTAGCGGTACCACCGTCCATCTCTGTGATGCACATCTTGGCTGGGCCAATTTCGGAGCTTCCAGATAGCAGACCTTCCCACTCTTTAAAAACTTTTGCTTCGTTCTGATGGCCACTAGATGACCTTTCAGAGCTCAAAACCTTGTCTCGTAATGTTGTGCGAGGCTCTTTTCCTGAAGTATTCCTTTCCACACTAATCCTCTTTCGTTGTTCTTCCTGTTCCCTTCTAGAAGTTGCACCTGTTCAGTTACCAAATGCAGAATGAGAAGTACAAAACATAGCCTGAACAACATATACACACGACATGCCTAGGATCGATTCCAGATTTAGCGGAGGTATTCATAGAGGAGATAGAATTGCAACAAAGGAATGTTGATAGATGCTAGTCATTTAAGTGGGGGATCACACGATAAAATAAGACAATGGACCCAATCCTGTTGAACAAGACACAAACTCAATGAACGCAAATCATAAGAAGAGACATAGGGAATCATAGACTTCACCACTCGAATTTCCGTCCTTCGAGACCTCAGTTTTCGTTTTCGATTCCGCAGACGAAACTACCTTGTTACGGGACCTTAAGGGCACATAACCTTCAATAGCGTCGGATGCACCTCCATAGTCGAAAATAGGTAAATTTGGCTGATCTCCAACACGTTCCTGAATACTTAATTTCCCGAACTTCGTTTCCACTTTGCTTGAGATATCAGAAGACTGAAGGGAATCTTTTTCAAGATGCTTCTTCGGGGTATTCGTAGATCTTTCAACAATTTCTTTTGCATCTTTGCCGTTGAAATTTGATGTCGAAGGCACGATCAGGACACTATGATAAGAAGGGTTCAGCTCTGAAGCTAAGTTATTGTTCTGATTCAGTTCAGATACAATCAGGGTGTCCTTCGCATTAAAACCAGAACTTACGGACGGAAAGTCAATAGGATTATCGCTTGTCAGAATTTTGTCTGCAGGAACTCCGGAGGGTTTAGAACTCGAGATAATTATCTCCGAGTGTCCACGCCCTTCAACTGTAGAATCGATAAGGTCAGAGCTCGCAGGTGCAGCCTTCCGAGTTTCTTTAGAGCGCAACTTCCCACGCTTCACATTCCTAGGTCGAGCTGAAGGTTTTATAACGTTATCCTCCTTCAGTCTCGTAGGCTTCGACCTGGCCGTATATTGCGATCCCCTAACCGAACTTAAAATTTCCTCAAGCATTTTGGCTGACTCGAGAAGATCTTGACGGAAAGGTAACTTGTTCCCGAAATCCTTGCTAGTAATCAAACAGGACGGAGAGCAAAAGTGGCGAGATTCTTCAAGATCGTAAACCTTCTTCGCAGAGAGAGAAATTCTGTAACGACCTTTCCTCATATTCTCAGTATCAAGTGAATTAGCACACCGCGTGTAACCACAAACTTTGGCAATAAACCTCTCTTCAACAACATCACTATACTCAGACTGCGAAAGAATTTTGCCAGCTGCTTGGAGCTGCTCGTCCGTATTCACCCCATCCAGCAAAATTAACTGAACCTCCAGCACTGCCTTCTTCATAATCTTCATGGTCCGCTCAAAATTCCTCGCTTTCGCCGCCCCCGCGGCAGAAAGAGCAGCTTTGACATCGTCAGACGCCATCTAAAAACGTGAAACCTCAAAATATATTCTCCTCCGACGTCGCAGATATTACAACCTTTCAAAAATATCCTCTAACCGAAACTATTCTTCACCTCAAACGGATCTATTATAATCCCCCGCTTCGCAGAATAAAATGCTTGGACTTCCACGCGACTCTGCATTCAGCGTCACAGCGATACCACCGCCATCACTTCTTCCAATCTCAATCCACTCCAACTTCACACCTCTACATCACACACTCCCGCCACCTCCTCCTCCAATTCCTTCACTCCCACTTCCGCCCCTAAAACCCACTCACTACCCCCTACAATTCCCTCCCTCCAATTTTCCATCCAACTCACCACCTTCGCCCTCCCTTACCCAAAAAATCACTCACTCCTCCTACACCACCGCTCTCTCCACCTCCGCCCTCTTCAACACAACACCATCTGCACCTCCCATTTCTCACACAACCATCACCATGCACCCACTCCTCCCTCCACGCACAATGTCCGCTCGCGCTCCGCGAAATCCTAACACCCCTTCCATACGCTACTCCAACTCTCAAAACCACCACTCACGCAATTAGGTCAACACCTAGCTCCCCAAAACTCCCTCCAATTGCGTCGCAACCAACTGCCACCACCACTGCTCTCAAACCCAAACCTCACCAAAATCAACGCTCGCTCACTGTCACGCCTCAAATCCAACCAATTCCTCACCAATTCGAGCAACAACACTGCTCCGAATTGGATTCAGCAGCACGGACTGTGCGCTCAAACCCTAGGTTCTCGGTCTCGAAGCTTCGATTGCACTTCGAGGGAGTAATCGAATGGATGAATGTGGTATGTATATCGTGGTTTCAGTGCCTAGAGCTGGAGTTTCGTCGGTCTCTCGAGGATGAATGAACTATTCTGCGTGATGAACACTCAGTAAAAGAGCATCCATCCCGCAGACAAAACTCGGATTCGTTCATCCCTCCCATTTTTCATCCAACCAAACACTTTGAAAGTCTCCTTGTGGTCAACAATGACTTTAATACTTCCTAAGATGGGACATATAAAAGATTTTGATATTACCTTCGACAAGATATTTTACCTTGCATTACAGGCACCATGCAACAAAAATATTTTTTATGGACTGCTTAATTTGAATTGATTCATTGCCACCAACAAACTCCACAGAGTGACTTGAAAAGGTTGTTATTGACATTAAAGGGTAGATTAAAATTCTCTCATTTCAGAAGCTCTTGATTTGTGTACATTGCTTGAAGCTAAATGAAATATACTCTTTAAATAAATATTAAATATTAATTCAACTGTACTTATTGCATTTGATTTTGTTTTTACATCTGCAAACCATGAATACCTGCCTAGAAATTGGCATTTGGACATCCTTGCCAAAACGTAATTAATACTTAAGTCTATGTTTTAAATTTACATATCTATGTATACATATATATACTCCAATTAGTCACAAGCGGTCACAACGGTATTTGTCTGCATTTAAACGACGCAAACGTGTTCCGAAGACAGTGAACTGGACATGAATGCCATCAAGACCCAGTGACCGATAACCTCGGTAGCATCGCGAGTCCCTGACAAGTGCCCACTTTGTCTGCACTAAGTGCTGTGCTGGTGTGGCGATGATGGTTGCGAAGAGACCGGACGGACCGGTATTGGTGGCTGCAGCCGTTAGTTCCATGATAAGGAGGAGGGCAAGGGCGAGGAAAAAAAGTAAACAAACAGGATGAACGACGGTGGAAAAGAGAATGGTGGAGAATACTACTTACTAACTACTACCACCATGATGAGTGAGAGAGTGAGTGAGTGAGTTAAATAAAGGATGGGTCCTCCAGGCAGGCAGGGAGGGTTACAATGTTGTTCACGTTCAGGAGAAGTGGGTAATTGGGACACTTTTGCGTATAACGGCGAAGCAAGGGAAGGGCAGAACAGGAGAAGAGGGCCTTCTCACCCTGTGTGTCATTACTAGGGTAAGGTAGGGGTTGCGTACTTGTGGTTCGTCGTCTCCGCTGCTTCGCTCCTTGCCCCCCCCCCCCCCCTGATGCTTGAATCGCTCTCGGATTTTTGCAGTAATCGCGAAGACGTTGCGTTGAAGCATCGCACCTCTGTGTAGGTCGCGCTGTGTCCTCCGAGTCGAACGTCGAAGCGTTGGATTCGGTGGCGAGGTGCGCCCAGGCTGGACTGAAATGTGGAAGGGGGTGTGGATCAACTCTCGTCGACGGCCATGTTAGAGAATTGGATCTGCGTTTGTGGGAATCAGTGAATTGTGGTGAGGATGGCGCCGAGCGTGATCTCTTTTATATTGTTTTGATCTGTGTCGAGTGCAATTCGTTGTTTGGCTCTGGAAATGGCACTTGTGTGGTAGTCGCGGAATTCATCGGACGTCGCCGCTGGTGGTGGGCGTGGTGGAGGTTGTCGGGAAGAGTTGGCATGGGGTCCTGCTCGTTCAGGGTCGCAGGTTGGAGCGGAGTCGGGAGGCCGTGTTGGTGCGGGTTGGCGTGAATGGGAGGGAACCCTAGGGTGGTGGGTGGGGTGAGTCGGAGGGAGGGTTTAAGTGAGGAATTGGTTGGATTTGAGGCGTGACAGTGAGCGAGCGTTGATTTTGGTGAGGTTTGGGTTTGAGAGCAGTGGTGGTGGCAGTTGGTTGCGACGCAATTGGAGGGAGTTTTGGGGAGCTAGGTGTTGACCTAATTGCGTGAGTGGTGGTTTTGAGAGTTGGAGTAGCGTATGGAAGGGGTGTTAGGATTTCGCGGAGCGCGAGCGGACATTGTGCGTGGAGGGAGGAGTGGGTGCATGGTGATGGTTGTGTGAGAAATGGGAGGTGCAGATGGTGTTGTGTTGAAGAGGGCGGAGGTGGAGAGAGCGGTGGTGTAGGAGGAGTGAGTGATTTTTTGGGTAAGGGAGGGCGAAGGTGGTGAGTTGGATGGAAAATTGGAGGGAGGGAATTGGAGGGGGTAGTGAGTGGGTTTTAGGGGCGGAAGTGGGAGGTATGAAGTGGGAGTGAAGGAATTGGAGGAGGAGGTGGCGGGAGTGTGTGAGGTAGAGGTGTGAAGTTGGAGTGGATTGAGATTGGAAGAAGTGATGGCGGTGGTATCGCTGTGACGCTGAATGCAGAGTCGCGTGGAAGTCCAAGCATTTTTTTGGTTATGCATGAACTGTTGTTAGGATCATTTCAATCTTGATTGTATTGATTCCTGAAATTCAGGTTTCTATGATACCCTGTTATACTCTTAACGAAACTCTAACTTAATCAGTAGAGTTTCCTTCAATTGTACAACTATTATTGTCACTCCTTTGCACGTGTTTTTCGTTTCCTTATTTCTATACTCGTCAACTTGACGTATTAGTTTTCTGTTGCATTGTTCCTTGTATATAATGATCATCACCGGTGTTGCCGTATTCGTGGGCATTGTGTGGGTGTGTAATAGTTGATGACCTAACTAGGCATCAAAGTGACACTGACTATTGTTTGTCGAATTTCAGGTTCTTTTGCAGGGATTCATTGAAGTTTATGCTGATGAATAGAGATGCTGTAAATATCAGGGAGTTGCGGGATGTCAGACTACGAGGATGATGAGAGCGTATCGAGTGAGAGAGATGTAGGTGATGATTGTGCAAATGGTGTTGCCGAGGAAGAAGCCAATGGCCAAGAATTTGGGAGAGATAGATGTGACGAAGGTCTTGCTGATAGTGAAAGCGATCTAGAAGTAGGAGCTGAGAGCGTGAGTGATAAAGAGGAAGAGAAATTCGAAGGAATTTTAGAGAATAGTACCGACGGAAGTTTGGTTGGAGATGTTGAAAGGGACGATCCAGGAAATGAGCACGAAGACTTTCAGGAGGAAGTTGGGCACGCGTTGTTGGCGCCAGTTTATTCCGGTCGTGCAAGAGTAGCGAAAGAAGGAAGTGCAGACATATCGGATGGACCAAATGGCTCGAATTTCGAGGAAGGAGCCAAGTTGGCAACTAACAGACAGGAAGCTTTCAGCGACGATGAACAAGAGGATGTTGGTCAGAAAGGTCTTCAAGTGGAGGTTTTGGAAGGGGACATCGGACATAAAGAAGATGATGATACGAAGGACGTTAGCGAGTTTGAGGGCGATGGCAAAGGTTCCAATGATGATTATCAGGTGAGTGCGTAGGCTGTTGTGTTTTCTTCAGCTCCGCTCTTGGTGCATGAGAACTGCGCGATTGTTGAAGCAAATTTCACTTTGTAGCAAATATTACAACACTGAATACTGAGTTATTGTACTTTCTCCTTGATGGCTAAAATTCTGTAGCGTCATGTACTTAAGTAGCATGTTCTGAATCAATGATGCATTCTCTTCTTAGGTTGAGGAGGACTTTGATGACCTTGATGAAGGTGAAGATGACCTACAAATAGTGTATACCAAGGAGCTTCCCACAAAAAATGCACGGCGCTTTGGAGGTGTAAGGACTAATATTCAATCAGTGCTTCGAAGGCCTCTTGCTAGACCAATCAAGCAGGAAAGGTTTTTAGAACCGGAATCTGAACAGGACGAAGAGGAAGAGGAAGAGGAAGAGGATGATGAAGATCGTGAGTTGTGATTTCTGTAGTTCATGTAATTAAGGGATCATTATTTTGAAAGGATGTGTGTATATGCTATGTCTGAGTGTCTTATGAATAACTAAGTTGTATTTTCAACTTCAGCCAGTCAAATACCCGTTATAGGATGTTGTTCTAGACGTTGAGAGCTTCGTTCTCTTCATATATGTGCGATTTGACTTTACTTCGCAGCTAATAAATGCCTTGCTATTTTACTCCACATTTGACATTACAGCATGTAGATTTTCTTTCAGAGTGCCGTATTGACGTATGATTTTGGATGGGGATTGGTGCATTTGTGTGATGTACAGCTGCAGATGATCCTCAAGACTCAGACTTCGACCCCACGGATGGAGCTTCGAGTCGCGGTGGAATGCATGTGAGTCCCAGCTTACTGGAGTCTTTGTATGCCTTTTGTGTTTAATCCTAGTTTATCACTTAACAATGCCTGTCACATCTGTAATTTCGCATTAATCTTATAACTACTTATCTGGAGTTAGGTCGGAGGATTGTACCTCATTTTATAAATGCCATGCATGAATTGTGTGCTAGAGTTTTATTTATTATTATTTTGTAGGTTAGTTTTGCGTGCACACTACTATTTACCACTTGAACTTTGACAGGCTGCTCACGCAGTTAAAGATAGCGATGCTGAACTTTCTGAGGAAGTTTCAGATGAGAGCTTGAATCTCTCAGATGACAGCTTAGATCTCTCAGATGATAGTGATAATAGCTATGGAAAGAGGAGAGCCTCGCGCAAGCGGAAAACTACTCGAACGTCTCAGGCCAATCGTAACCGAACAAGGGTTTTGCGCACCCAAAGGCTCAGAGTTCAAGGGTCATTGTGTAGCAGCGATAACGAATCCTCTGCGAAAGACAGTGTGGAGGAAGAAAGTGACGAGGATTCAAGCTATGGTCGTCCGCAGCGGAAAACAGTTACTTCAAGTCGTAGAAAACGGCAGGAGACGTCAGGATCAGCCCACGCCTTGAAGAATGATAGAGATCTCTCTGCTAAGGAAGCCCGTACTCGTACATCTAGCCGAGCGCTTCCAAGAAAGTCATACGTAGAAGCTGAGGACAGTCAGGCTTCAGAGGAAGAGCGAGATAAGAAGCGGCTCAAGGTTTGAACTTTCCGTTGCCATAAGTCTCTTCGTTTTTGGTTGGTAGTGCAGTGTAAGTTTTCGTTTCAATCGACATTCTGAGAGAGGTGTTTGTATTCAGAACGTTCCCAGCTGCCTGTATTTCTGTCATATGTTCTTTCGGCTTCTTTGACTAGTTCGCTTGTCTGGTTTTGATTTTTGGAACCTTTTTGGCTGTTTTCCGACTGTTTGAAAGTAAATGATTTTCTTATTCAGTAGCGGGTGAATTTTAGTTGCTATGATTAATTGAAATGTAAATAAGTTATTTTCTGCAGGTGCTTTCTGCCCGTTTTATTATTCATGATTGAGAAAATTTGGGAATTACTTTTAATAATGTGCTTCATTGATTTGATTTTCTGGTGCTCATTGTTTTGAAGGTTAGTCTTGGCGCGTGTTCTATGTTGTTTTCAGGTAGCCGCAGAGGAGATAGAGGAGGAGGAGGACTATGGAGATGCCATTGAAAGAGTTTTATGGCATCAACCTAAAGGTATTGCTGAGGCAGAAGCTGAAGAGGGAAGACATGCAGACCCATTTGTGCTCGATACAGATCCAAATGCCGAACTCACCTGGAAGAATCAGGAATTTTATATAAAATGGAAAGGCCAGTCGTATCTACATTGTAGTTGGATGCCTTTATCGGAGCTTGAACTGGTCAGTGAATATCATGGACTAGTGCACCTTTGTGCTGAGCAGTGTTTGTATTGCTGTTGGTTTTCTTCATGCCATTATTTCGTGATTGGTTAGCTGTTCAAAAGTTTTGTTACTGCACGGTACTCCCATTTATTTTCAATGCTGACCTTTGAATGCCGACAATGTGGTGATGATACATAGCTAAGTGGATACAAGAAGGTGGTTAATTATATGAAGAAGATTGATGAGGACAGACAAGTTCGCCAGACGCTCTCTCCAGAGGAGGTATATTTGTAATTCTCTGTTTTCACTAAGTTTGCTGTTTTTGTTGACACCAAGTTCTGTTTTGTTCTTTTTCTCTTCCTCTAGTTATTGTTGTGTATGAAGTGTTTCATCATTGGGTTCTACCTATCACCACGTATCAATACTATCCCTCCATTATGTGCCGTGAAAGTAGGAGTCTTAGTGCTTGATGACTAAGTTATGTAGTTTACATTATGATTTACTTTTTTTGCAGAATGTCATGTGCACACAAGGTTTCAGACGTTAGGATATTGGTTTTTCCTTCTCAAATTTCTTATTTTGCAGGCAGAGCTACATGATGTCAGCAAGGAGATGGAGTTGGACCTTCTTAAGCAGTACCTTCAGGTACGTTCTAGTAGACAGCACTACCAATGGATTTGGAAGCTTAACAAAATGGGTTAGGAAGTGACCATTAGCAAATTTCATGTAACTTCTGTACTCTAATTATGCCGATTGGGTTCTATAATGCCATTCTATTAACCATCCATGCTAATCAGGAGTTCGTAATTGTATAAACTAAACAAATATGTATTTGGGTGCGTGCATTGACAGGTGGAAAGAGTTTTTGCTGATAGAAATCGGGTGGACAATGAGGAGGAGATAACAGAATATCTGGTCAAGTGGAAAGGACTTTCCTATTGTGATTCAACTTGGTTTGTTTCCAACCCTTCGTTGTGTATGATGCAATATTCTGGTATTCATGAGGTTGCTGTTGATCATCTGTGAGATATTCACATGAAGCCGCCATTTTGTATCTCGTGTAGTACGTTGTATTATTGTTTTGCCCTCCGTTTTTTTGTTTTTTGTTTTTTGTTTTTTTGTTTTTTAGTGGTCACTGGTTATCAATAAATAACTTTTTTTTTTTTGAAATTATTCTTCTGTTTGCAGGGAGAAAGACACAGATATTGCCTTTGCACAATCTCAGATTGATGAATGTAAGGTCAGTTTAGTTTATTTTATAAAGTTATATCTTGTCCCATTTTTTCCATATAAAATCAGTGTGATGGTAAGTTACTCGTACTACACCTTATTGCAACATTTCTCGGCTTCATCATGGATGTTTAAAACTTTGCCACTTGTGGTTATTGTGGCTTATTATGCACTGGTATTGACTGGTCGCATGCTGAACTTTGATGTCAATAATGTACATGTCTAATCATGTGTTTGTTTTATAGATATTCCTGCCCAACTTCATGTGTAATAGGTTCTAGTTATTTTCTATTTATGAAGTTTGTGTTTGTTTGCTTTAGGTTTAGTCCCTTCTTGGAGCCCTATGTGGGTTCTAGATTTTTTCAAACAGATTTTTTTTTTTTTTTGAAAAGGTTCATTCTCTTTCTGTCTATTTGTTTGAAGCCTGTTTAACGTGTCTTACCATGGCGTATTTTTTTCAATTTCATTGTTGACTACATTTAGGAAGGTTAAACTTACTTTACATCTTTTGCAATCTTTATGTCCAACAGGCCCGTGAAGCTGAAACAACTTTTCAAGGAAAGCCTGTAGATGTTCAGAGACGAAAAGGCAAAGGTAGACTTTGCAGAGTCTTTTGGTTTTATTTTTTGTTTGCTGCATTCGTTGTGTCATTGTGAGACTTTGTGGGAAAACGTTAAAGATGATACAAATTTCCATTCGTGGGAAATTTGTATCATCTTTAACATTTTAAGCCTTTCTCTCATTTGCTGTTGCCACAAATGCTAGAGTTTATGCATGTATATCTTGAGCGTTCAATGAGTTGCTCTGAAATGGGTTTGCTTCACGTGATTTATCCGGTCAAATTTCTTGGATGCCAGTGAACATGCGGAAGTTGGAAGAGCAGCCAGAATGGCTGAAAGGTGGAACACTGCGAGACTACCAGTTGGAAGGATTGAATTTTTTGATGAATAGGTACTTCTTAAATTGTCAGATGTCTCAGTGAATAAACTAACGTATTGAATGCTTCGTAACATTGTCACGAAGGCATGTTTACCGTTGCATGCAACCATGATGGGATACATGCTACAGTGGATAGTGATTGTGTTTACAGGAAACAGTATTATGCGTCGCAATGGGCAATGAGGTATCGTTGCGCAATCATGTCGTTTAGAGATTGAGTGTGGATAGGTCTGATATTGATATTATTTCGAACCTTTTGCTGTTGCTTGGGTTGGTTATAGTTGGAGAAACGACACCAATGTTATTCTTGCGGATGAAATGGGTCTTGGCAAGACGGTTCAGTCAGTGTCGATGCTTGGATTTCTTCAGGTGTGGACCTTACCTACTGCTCTCTCTCTCTCTCTCTCTCTCTCTCTCTCTCTCTCTCACACACACACACACACACACACAAATGTATATATAGCACACTTCGATTACTTTTTTCTAATGTACTTGCTATTGAAATGTTTTTAATTTGTTAAATTCATTTGTGACATATTGTGTTCGACCTTCCCAAGTAGGCTGTACTTGAGTTCTGAAGGTGCTCATACACTTAAAAAGGAAAAAGGGCGCATAGGTTGAATTCTGTGTCGAGTGTTGCGCGGATCCCCACAAAAAAACCGTTTTTATCTTGCATAATAAACATGCGTTGACTTAACTCTATCTCTTTCCTTTTCTGGGTTGTGGGCTGTTTCTTGTTGTAGTATGCTCAACAAATTCCTGGACCTTTTCTGGTAGTTGTACCACTCTCCACCATCACCAATTGGGCCAAAGAATTTCGGAAGTGGTTACCTGATATGAATGTAGTTGTTTATGTGGGCAACCGAGCTAGTCGAGAGGTAAGCGTCTTAGATTTGCAGTTTATTTTATTCTTTTTATTTTTCTTTATTTTAAATCAATTTTTGTCCTTTTGCAACTTTGATACGAATGTTTGGCTCAGTGTTTTATATCTTTTGGAGTCTTCAACATGTACGAGCGTTCTTGGTATTTTACTAGTCATGAATGATGTAGCAGCTCTTCTTATAATTTACAATTTGGGGTTAACAAAGTGACCTTATGAGTCTTTTTTATTTGGTTTTGTCGAATTGGTGTACATACTCAAGAAAACTCAACAGAGTGAAAACAATGTCGGAGTTGTTAATAAACTCTGCTAAAATTATATCATGATCAAAATATTTGCGCCAACCCTTGTTAACATTGCATTTACTGATGGAATTTTCACCCATGGCTTACAAAATATTACCCCAGAAGACGTGATCGATTGATCGATCAGGTCATGTTTGAATTGTAATTGCTTATCGGTTGGTGCCTTTTAATTTAAAATCAGCGAATTGAACATTGCAGACATGTCAGCAACATGAGTTTTATACAGGGCGGAAAACTGGGCGTACGATTAAGTTCAATACCCTACTAACCACATACGAGGTTGTGCTGAAAGATAAGGCTGTATTATCAAAGATTAAATGGTGTTATCTGATGGTTGACGAAGCCCATAGGCTGAAAAATTGCGAAGCCTCGTTATATACTACTTTACAAGTACAGTAATTCTAAATCCTTTCATAGCCAACACTATAAAAATGTTTTTATGCTTTTTCGCTTCGTATGTTTTCTGCAGATGTCTGTAATATTGTATGTGTTTGTCATTTCACACGTTATCTTTTCGTAGTGGGTCACTCCGAAGTCGGTCAGGCATGAGTTGCGAACGATGTAGTATCGAAATCATTTATTTATATTTCCAAAAGGATATTAACCATATTTTGTAGTTTTGACATTGCAAATGCTAAGTTGCCTTATCCATTTTAAAATCATCACTTTACCCAACAGGAATTCAGCACCAAAAACAAGGTGCTGGTTACAGGAACTCCGTTGCAGAACAGTGTTGAAGAACTTTGGTATGTAAAGCTAGATTAGTCCCTTTCCTATTTCTATTCAGCTGACCTTGTGACCCCTGCCCAGTAGCAATATCATTGAGGATTCTGCTCGAATGATGTACCTTCATTTCGTACAATGACTTTTTCCACTTCACTGATCTATTGTATCTGATCATGTTATATGTCGTGACGATGGTCTTTGTTGCTCAGGGCGCTTCTTCATTTTCTTGATTCTGACAAATTCAAGAGCAAGGAACATTTTACAGAGCATTATAAGAATTTGAGTTCGTTTGATGAAAAGGAGGTGTGTTATATCTCTTCAGCATTAAAATTGGGTCTACAAGTAAATGAGCTATTAATGCATTTTAATTTAGGATCTAATTTGAGTCTGAGACTTTCTACTTTCGCTTGAGTGTTATTCAATTATTCACATTTGTGACATTCTTCTTTTGTGGCCTGCATTTTTACATGAAAATTGTTAGTTTTCGAGCGCATTGCAAATTGAATGAGTGTTGTGAAGATTTCCCGTGTGGTGGTGGTTATTCATTTTGTACAATGTCGACTTGACTTCATACTTGATTCAGTGAAAACCTGCATTGTGTGCTTAATCTACCTGTTTCTTCTCTGTCGTCAGCTTGCAAATCTCCACGCAGAACTGCGACCTCACTTGCTGCGAAGGATAATAAAAGACGTAGAAAAATCATTGCCACCAAAAATTGAGCGCATATTGAGAGTGGAGATGTCTCCACTTCAGAAGCAGTAAGTTTTGTGCGTGTGTTTTCCATTTAACTTCGCTCTGAGAAAGGGTGAAGGTCCATCGGGAAGAGTTCATCAGTAATATTTATGCGGAGCAGTTGTATATAATCCTTTTTGAGGGTGGAACAATCAGAAGTATGCGTGACATGGATAATATTTTTGTCTATGAAGGTACTACAAATGGATCTTGGAGCGGAACTTCAATGATCTGAATAAGGGTGTCCGTGTTAATCAGGTTACAGTTCTCAGTGTGCTGTACATAAAGCATGAACCAGACCCTTTGTTTTTTGTGGGATGAAAATGTAAAATGTTACAAACGGTGCCTATTTTTCAAGACCTGTTTATTGTCTGGAACGTTTTCAATAATAACAGTGTGGCTATGATTTGAAATCGTCATGTATTCTCTTGCAACCTGCTTTACCCTTGTGTTTTTTACGAGCTCAAATTAAGTCATATTGCAGTTGTGTGTTTCATTGCCCAGGTTTCCTTATTGAACATAGTCGTGGAGCTCAAGAAGTGCTGTAATCATCCATTCCTGTTTGAAAGTGCCGACTATGGCTATGGTGGAGATGCAAACACAAACGACAACAACAAAATCCAGCGTATTGTTCTCAGTAGCGGGAAGCTTGCCATTCTCGACAAATTGTTGGTACGCCTGAAAGAGACAAAGCATCGTGTTCTTATCTTCTCACAGGTGCTGTGACTCTCACTGCATAATGTAGTCGGTGGCATGTTTCTATCAGAATCTGCTGATAGTTCTGCTTGCTGTCAACTTTGTTGAGGATGTTGAAGCACTGTCCATATTTCCTGTGCTTCGTTATCAGCTTATTTTTTCACAGAACCGATGTTTTTCTGTTTCAGATGGTGAAAATGTTAGATATCTTGGCGGATTACCTAAGCTTGCGAGGGTTTCAATTTCAGCGTCTAGATGGTAGTACACGAGCAGACCTCAGGCATCAAGCTATGGAGCACTTTAATGCCCCTGGAAGTGAGGACTTCTGTTTCTTACTATCTACCCGTGCTGGTGGTTTGGGAATTAATCTTGCTACCGCAGACACTGTCATTATATTTGACTCGGATTGGAATCCCCAGAATGATTTACAGGTTTGCCCCCTTAAAATGTTACCTTCCTAAGTTAAGTACATGAAGTATTGATATACTGTATGCGTTAAGTAGATGTTGGGAGAATTTTGTTGCAAACTGTTGTTGCAGCTCTTTTGCCGCGGGCTTGAACGTTTTGTTACGAAACAAGTGCATGTGCTGAGAGGTTTGTTTCCTGCAGGCCATGAGTAGAGCCCATCGAATTGGGCAGCGGGACGTTGTGAATATATATCGTTTTGTAATTAGTAGGAGTGTTGAAGAGGACATTCTTGAGCGGGCGAAGAAGAAGATGGCAAGTTCGAAGCTCATTTTAATGCCGGAATTCCTCTGTGTCGTACTAATTGGAAAATATAGTAATTTTTTTCTTGATGTTCTTTAAAGATTCAAGTTAGTACCAGTGATTTTGTTGGTTACTGTGATTAGTTTGTCCAAATATCGAGATTTGGAATTTGTTGCATATTCACCTTCTGGATTGAAACTTCGGTTGGAGATTGCTTTTCTTCCTCAGACTATTATTTATCCAATTCCTGCTGTATAAAATCTATGGTCTACGTTATTCCTGATTTTTTTGGCAACACATGGTGGAAATTTGAGCACCTTGTCATCCCTATTGATTTTCGTTTTCATGTGTGTGCTTTGGATTAGGTTTTGGATCACCTGGTAATTCAGAAGCTCAATGCACAAGGCAGACTGGAAAAGAAAGAGGCGAAGAAGGGGACAGGATTTGACAAAGTAATTTATGCACTAACTATGCTCTTCGCCAGCATGCTTTTTGTACCCTTACTATTGCACAACATTGATAAGTAGAAGACTGTGGCTAAATACAATTTCACTAGCGGTGCAGACTTACTCATTTCTTGAGAACAAGGCAGTTCTTTATAAGTACTGCTTGAAGTGCTATTATTTTCTGGTGAAATTCTTGATTTGCCAAATGAGATTTTGTTTATAGCTGTCTCCAATGCTACTTACAGAATGAGCTCGCTGCCATTTTGCGATTTGGAGCTGAGGAGTTGTTTAAAGATGACAAGAATGAGGAAGATCAGAAGAGCAAGCTTGAGAATATGGACATTGATGAGATTTTGGCTCGGGCTGAGAAAGTTGAGACCAAATCTGCTACTGAAGTGGATGCGGAGGGCAATGAGCTCCTAGGTGCATTCAAGGTACTGATTAGCCACGTTTCCTAACCATTTTATTTGAATTAGTTGTCCAGGTTCATTCTTTTGCTAATACCGTTAATTTTTGAATATTTCCATTCAAAGTATCTGTAAGATTGTCGGTGGATCATACTCATCACAGAAATTTCAAGATGAATCAGTGCTTCATATGCCTGTTCTTCGTGTCACCTCTGATTCGTGATTATGAGTTGTTCTAGGTTGCGAATTTTAGCAATACAGAAGATGACGCCACTTTCTGGAGCCGATTGATTCCTCCAGAGGCAGCTAGGCAAGCAGAAGTACGGTTCAAAACTCTTATGCTATTCTTGTTGTTGGCCTCCTGTACTATGCTTAGTAATCTATCTTTATGTCACAAATTAAACAGGCTGTAAAGCCTTGTTTCACGTTCAGGCTTTTCCCGTACAGGACATGTCAGGACCACGTGTGGCAAGGACTATTCGGAATTATTCTGAAGATTTGGGGTCTGAAAGGAATGACAAACGACGTCGAGGTGATGGAAAGGAGAAATTGCCCAAGCGTGGATCCAGATCTAGTAAAGAATATGTGCCTCCGTCTGAAATAGAGGGAGCTGCTGCCCGTACTGCGAAGTGGGGGGGTGGGGTTCTGACAAAGAAAGAAGCCAACTCGTTCATCAAAGCGGTATGTTCACAAGATTTCTTGTTAAGTACCTTCCATTGAATGCCACGGTGGGTAGAGCTTTGAAAGTGTTAAAGCGGGACGAAATGGAAGTTTTGTTTCTTAAAGTTGATTTATTGATTTTGTTACTGAAGAATCTTGTGGTGATGCTTGTCCAGGTCAAAAAGTTTGGGGATTTGAGTAGGATCAAGCTCATTGCTAAGGAGGCAGGAGATCCGGTGTCAGAAACATCCACTAGTTTACAATCTGAGCTATGGGATGCACTTGTTAATGGTTGTAAAGATGCTGTGCGTAGGGCAGGAGTTGATTGTAAGGTATTCATGATCAGAATCTTGTGAATATATTTCAAGTCTACTTCTGCTTTGATAGTAACATATTTTCTTCAGGTGTCTTTTGGGGTGTTGACGACTGCGTTAGCTCGAGTCTGGTAGAACATCGTTCACATGTTCAAATCTGTTCATAATTATTCTTTCCTCTTTGAGAACTGCACCCTGAAATCATATTTTGGTGCTGCTGTGCAGGCAGCTGTTCTGGACTTTTTTGGGGTACCTGTCAAATCACAAGATATGCTTGGGAGAATCAATGAGTTGACTTTGCTAGGAAGACGTATAAAGCGTTTTAAAGATCCTGTTGCTCAGTTTAGGCTTAAGTCTCATCCCAGAGTACCTTCCTGGTCAAAAGTGTGTGACTGGAGTCAAGGTATAATTGCGTTCGGATACCTTAGTATGGTTAGCATCCTTGAATTCCTGATTGGTTTTTGGGAATGCTGCAACTCTTAATTTGCTGAAACTGGATGAACTCCTGCATAAATGGTCGGTGTAATACTTACGTGTTTTCATTGTTTTTGCCACCTTTTGGTGCTTGCCATTTCACTTACAGCTCGTGAAAAAGTTGTCTCTTGAGCCGCGGAAGCACTGGTATGCTAACCTAATGATCGTTGTTATGTCCATAGTTGATGATGCAAGACTATTGCTGGGTGTCCACTATCATGGACTTGGAAACTGGGAGAGGATAAGACTAGATGAGAGACTCTTGTTGGTCGACAAATTGGCTCCGCAAGGGGCTACTTCTGCTGATACGTCCTTGCCTCGATCTACGCATCTTGAAGCTCGGGTGAATGCACTTTTGCGAAAGGTATGGCCGTCTTGGTATGAGAAATTTCATGCGTAAAATATGTCTATCATTGCCACTGAGATTGATAATTATTAGTGAAGCCAGCACAATATACACTTTGTAATACTGGTGGAATTTCCTGGAACTTCAACTACCTAAAGGAACTCAACGGTATTTTTGTGCTGAAGTTATAGTGATTGACCTTTGTTGTGGCTTGCAGGAACTTGAGGTTTCTGGTGTGATAAATGGGAATGATGAGGCCGAAAGGCCACTGGGTGGAAAGGGAGTGTACAAACGTGATTGGTTAGATGATAGTGCAAAAGATAGGTCTGCGAAGCTAGATATAGGGTTGGGAAGGAAAGGTTCTGGAGGGTCAGGCTCACAGAAACTTAATGCAAGGGACCGAGCAGCAAAGCGCTTAAGAGCAGAACAAGATGTCAAAGAGGAAGGTGAAATATCCGATACCGATGAAGGTGGCGTACAACCATCGCGTGGACGGGGAAAAAATAAAGATAATATGGGTAGGCAATCGAAAGAAGAAAAGTGGCATCACTGGTGTGCTCAAATGATGGAAGATCAGACTCGTACACTCGAGAGGCTACAAAGACTCCAAACGGATTTTAGTTTACCCAAAGAAGAGGTTTGTCTCCTGCAATTTCTATATTCGTATTCGTGGAATAAACTTTTGATCATTTATTCGAATGGTAATGCATTTCGGAGTCATTAAGTGCATCACTAATTGGGGCCGCTGTGAAATTAAACATCAGGATAAACTTCGTTCACAACATTTTCAACGGGTGTTAATGTTGGACGATTGCAGTTTGTGGGGAAAAATAAATCAATTTTTTTGTCCCTGTTTAAGATTATCCGAGAGTATCCTGAGAAATATCTATTTTTCATCTTTGACCTAACCCTCTGTTGTATTCATCTGACCCAGGTTCTCCGAAGAGTGAAGACGTATTTGCAGACTCTGGGTCACAAGATTGATAGTATCTTAGCTGAAAATGCAACTGCTCCTAATCCAGATAGTAAGCCGTTCTATTTTTATTTTCGTTATTTGTTACTTAATATTCTTTTTGATGAACCAAAGCTTCTCGATTTGTTGGAGGCCTCTTGTTGGGTTTATACAGAAATCAGAAATAACCTGAGTGTCTTTTAGGACTATGGTGATGTTTGTTTTGAGTTTCAACTCTAACCTTGCAGACCTTATCTAGTTTTTGTTTATTTTCCTTCTTTCTATATGCACTGTTCTATCCTCAAAATTTGTCACATCTGTTGCAGGAATGGCCACCAGACTTTGGAATTATGTCTCAACGTTTTCGAATCTAAAAGGGGATAAACTAGCTGAAATATATAAGAAATTACGACTAGAACCTCAACCTGGACATGCTAGAGGGATATCCCAGGATCCCAATCACGGTGCAGCTGGTCCCAGTGGAAGGGATGAGCACAGCCACGTGACCACCGATAGAAAACAAAACCAAGTAGGAAATACTGTTGCGGAGCCCAGTCAAGGGGATTCTGAACCCTGGAAGCGACGGCAGAAAGATGACCCATCAGGAGGTCCTCCTGCTGCGTCCCACAATAAATCTGATCGTCGAAAGTGGGAAGGCAGACCTGGAAGTGCTGACGGTTGTAGGAGCAAAGCCTCGCCGCCTGTTGGTGTTGTTAACGGTAGCGGATGTAGTCACGATGAGGATCCTAGAGAAGATAGGGGCCCGTGGGAGCCACATGGCCGGAGTCGGAATTGGAATAGGAGAGATGAGAACCGGAATCCAAGACCTCACCCCAGGCCAGCAGGGCCATATGGGCATGCGCCCCCGGCTTTCACACATTGAGAAGGGGTGGTAAATCACCCTGTCTACATTTTTCTTTCAATGAAATAAGAATTGTTAAGCTATCAATGAGCCCACATCTGCAACGACATACGTCGTTTTAGTCGAGGAACCAAGCCGAGTAGTCTTGTTTGCAAATTGCTTACTTAATTCAGTGTTAAATATCCTGCCATTTTACTTGAAGCCAAATGATAAATTGGGTTCCTCTGGTGTGACATTCCTGTTATGACTCGTTCTGTCTTGGACACAAAGACCGTGATCTTAAATGATTGATTTACTTATCTGGTAGATGTAGAGTGTAGAAATTTACATTCATACTGAGTTCTTATCAGGTCTTGAAGGAAAGAGGTTCCTAGTAATAGCCACCTAGGTAGCATAAGTGGCGGCCAGAAGTTGCCCTTGTGGTTAAGGCACGCTGCAGTGCACTCCACAAATAATGGAATTACAACATTCCTCCAGCACTTCTAGGTATTTATCACCTAGCATACTTTAATAGATTGTGCAATTCTTCAAGTATTAAAGCAATTTCACAATGAATTCCATGATAAATATACAAAATTTTAATGATACTTGAAAGAAAGAAATCACTCAAAATAGCTCTCTTTTTTCTTGTAGGTATTTGTGAGGGGTAATATAACTTATATAAGTTGCAAATGCCATTAAAATTAAAGAATGCCATGCAACTTAGGAACATTAGAATTTACTTTTGAAAACGAACCTAACAAAATAGTGAAACCAAATCATGTATGTGTGTATATATATATATATATATATATATATTAGAATATTTGATGATTATTACTGAAATTAATGAGGATATAATGGAGCTAAATAAATTTAAATCAAATAGAATTAAAATTCTACTACATACATGCACAATAGAAAATAAGATTCTCTTTGGATTTAATTAGCTTGTTAGTTTATAAGATGTATAATAGTATGATTTAAATGTCATCATGAGAATTAGTTATGTTTTAAAAAAATACATTATATTAAAGATCAAATTTCTATCTCAGTAATATTTAAAATATTTAATATATATTATTACATAAAGAAATAATATAAAAAAATCAAGAATAATTTGTACATTTATTTAGTACAATAAATTAGAATACAATTTTTTTGAAATTATAAGGTCAATATAATGTAGTTTAGTGAAAATTATCCATTAATCTAAATTAATAAAAATTAATATAATGGTTTATATATAGCTTTATATTCATGGAATTAAAACAAAATTAAGATAGTTTTTGTTAATTTTATGCCAAATTTTCATAAACTATAAAATATAATGATAAACAAATATATTGAACATATATATATATATATATATATATATATATATATATATATATATATAATTTAGTTTTTAAAAAATATTTATGTGACATAAAAATATAAATTGATAATTTTTTAAAATTATAAATTATAATTTTTTCTAGAAGATTTTGCAAAAATATTATTTTAGAATTTTAGAATGTTCTTTAGGTTTTACAACCTTCCTTCTCTCTCTTCATACACCTTCTAGAAGCATATATAGATTGAAGTTGCTTTTGTATAGATAAAAAAGTAATGTAAAGAATACTTGAAGTTTGTCATCATAAGTTTTAAAACAATGAATACTTTATTTTGTTTCTAATATAGTATTTAATCATGTTTCTAATCAATAATCATGTTTTTCTTGTACTTCTTGTTAATTTGGTTTCTTGTCTTTGAATCCTTTTGATTTAGCAAGACCACATTAATTTATTAAATTCTTAAATTTTTCTTAAAACATGTAAATTATCTAGCTTCTTAAAAGATACTATAGCTTCTTAAAGATTACAAATTATTCACTATTTTTTTTGTTTTTTTTTTTTTGTTTTTTATAATTTAGTCTTTTATAAGAATATCTAATTATTTTATTATTTATATTTAAAAATTATTTTTCTTAAGACGTAGTTAGTAAAGACCTTTAAAAAGATATTTTTATAAGACCTTTTTAGAAAAGAAGTAGATTAAATTATTTTAAAATAATATATAATTTTTAAGAAGAAAAATTACTCTTGCTTTAATAAAAATTTCTAATAAAATTAAATATTTTTGTATAAAATTATTGCTAGGTTTTTAAAAAATATATATATAAATAAATAAATTTATTCTTAAAAACTTACATATGAATTAAGTAATTTCCAATTTGATATTGCTTGATTACAAAATCTTAAAGATGTTATACAAAGTTTATAATTAAATAATCAATAAATTATAATAGATTAAAAAAATTATTAAAAAAAGTTTTAAATTTTAATAATTGAATCTAATAATAATATGTCTAAAAATTCAATGAAATAAAGATTTAATTTTATAGATTTTTACAATAAGTAAGATTAAACTTAAATTTTTATCTTTTAATCTTACCATAAATACACAATGGAAGAAGATTCTAGAAGGTTCTTAAAGGATCTACAATGTTTCTAGTGATTTTGACAAGTCCATAATAGATTTTAGTAGATTCTAAGAAGCTTCTAAATGTTGAAGATCAGCAAGTACTTGCTTAGTTACAACCACATAGAGATTAAGCATAGTATGTTGCTAATAGTAAAAAAGCAGCAAAGAATTAAAGTAAGTTATTATAGTGGCATCAAGGAATTAGTTGGATGAGGTAGAAATAGATGTAATATCAAAAGGATGGAAGTTGCCTTGCTAGTGAGTAAACCACCACTTATAAGTAAAGAGTGTTGGAAGTAAGAATAATCTTTCTCCACACTTCTCTTAGACTATAATCCTTGCTGATGCTAAGTGTTTGTAGCTTTTAGACTTCTTTTCTTCAATACTAAAGGTCCTAAAAAGATCAAAAGATTTTTTGATGATCAAAGAAGGTTCTTGGAGTCTTGTTTTATCTCCAAGCACTGTGGAAACTTCTTAAGGAACTTCTTTTTAACTAGTATATATAAGAATCAAGGCTAAGGAGAATTTTAGTCTTGAGAATGGAATTCTTGTGGCTCATCTTGAGCCTTCTAGTCTTGGTCTTATGGCTTGTCATAGCTCCTTGTTTTTAATATAAAGTCAATATTTCTTGTTTTATTTTCTTGAACTCTTGAATTCTTGTCCTATCTAAGTGGTGTGTTTATAAAATTTTATTGAGATTGACATAATGTGAGAGTTATGATTGTTCTAAATAGAAAGTCAATTACCTATACTTTAGAAAATTCTATAGTATTTTAGAGGTTTTAGATTACCTTATTTTTAACTAATATTATTCTTGATTTTTTGTATTTGTTTTTTCTTGCTCCACTTCTATAGAAAAAAGTAACAACTTTAATATAATAAATTCTAAAGAAGCTAAATTAGATTTGATTTTAAAATCTTTTGAAGTATTAAGAATAATGACAAAAAACTTGTGTAAGAAAAATGAAGAATTATATAATAATCAAAGAGAAAAACAACCTTTACCATTATTATAAGTTACCTTGGAAACTCATCATCAAGTTCTACTTTGCTTATAGATGTATGTATTTAAGACAAAAATTCAATGTCAATAATAAAAGATTTAGAATTAATCTCTTAAAAAGGTTTAATATAACTTATTCAAAAGTTTTATAGCTTAATAAATAAAGTTTGATTTATTACTTTGTTTTATATTGAATAATATTCCACAAAAGTATCTTGTATTGATTTAATTGAAACTTTTCTTTTAAGTGAAGCTTTGTCTTGTTTTTCTCCATTGTTTAAAAAACAATCTTCTATATTATATAACTTTGAGGCATTTTTGGCAATATTTGAAGAATCATTTGGTAAAAATGAAAAAAAAATGTCACAGTTACTAACAAATATTCCAATTAAAATTTAAAATCTTTGAAAAAAATATATTTTATATTAATTTATATTTTATTTTTTAAAAATTAATATATGATATAAATTAAAAATTACAGACTTCATTTCAATCATGTTATATATTAGTAGATTTAAAAATTTAACAAAAATTAAATTTAAAAATTAAATAATTAATATTTAAGCTATTTTAAAGCTTCAATTAGAAAAGACTTAAGTATGCTTTAAAGAATCAATTAACATACAAAGGAAAGGGCTACCTTTACTTTAAGTTGGCAACAAAGTATGATTATTGTAGCATATTATAAAGACTGTATGATCATCTGATAAGTTGGATTACTAAAAAATATGATTGTTTCCTATTCAAAAGCAAGTGTATTTTCTTGCTTTTCAATAAAAACTACAAGTATTTATAAAGATACAACTTATTTTTCATACTTTTCTTATAGAAACTTGTAAAGAATTAAGTATATCAAGAAGATTAGAATTGCCACCATCTTATGATGAAGTAAAAAACTATTAAGAATTTGAGATAGAAGAAGTATTTGATTTGAGATTAAGATAAGAAGTGCTATAGTATTCTATACATTGGTGTAGTTATAATATTATTAAGCATGTCACAAGAAATACAAGAATTTCATTAACAACATCCTTATAAATTTAAAGTGACAATATGTGTTAAGTAATACTTTTATTTGATATACCAAAATATAGTATGATATCATATGATACATCTTTGATTTTTTTTGGCTTTTGAAAACTTTAATTCTATCTCTCTTCATAAAACTTGTAACTAAAGGAAGATGTGATGTCATAAATATATAATAGAAAACAATTCTAAAAGGTTCTAAAATTTTTAAAAAGATTTTTAATAATTTTAAAAAATTCCAAATATATTTAAATAGATTCTAAGAAGCTTCTAAAAAGTTTTAGAATATTTTAAGAGATTTTAGATGGTTATAGGAGATTCTAAGAGATTTGCTTCATCTTTAAAGAAACAAAGAAATATTTAAGAGTATACTAAAAATTCCAAGAAACAAGAAGAGGATTACTACAAGGATGGTAGAAATGGCAGATATAAAGTTTTTTGGCCTTAAAACAAAAATATAAATGTAGTGTCATGTGATAATATGATTATATGGTGAAAAAAAAATATGAATGTTATTATAGAGGAGCTTTGTAGAAAGATGTAGTAAAAAAATAATGATAAATTATAAAAAAATAGTATAAATTTTAGATTTAATATTGTCTTTGATAGAAAGAACTTCTATTTACTTTATAGAGGCATAAATGAGTCAAATCAAAGTAAATGAGATAAGAAATTGATATAGAAATGTTTAAAAAAAATTAAAAATAGGATAAAGTAAAACTTATCTCAAATTATCAAAAATTGATACTCAAAAGAGATCAATTGTTAACTTGAATCAAAATCAAACTTTAAGATACAAAAACATGCACATACAATGACTACAAGGTGCTTTTGCATATTAAAGAGTGAAATTTGAGTACAGACTTGAAGAGATTTTTAAGAATTAATTTCATGAATTACTTGGTAGATTTTGATTTTGAAAAATTAAAATAAGTTTATAAATTTTAGGATTTTATAAATTTTATAACATGTTTATAGGTAAATTTTTTTTTTTTTTTTTTTGGTGTATTTGTTATAAATTTTTATGAAGAATTTAAGATCAATCAACCAATTACATTAAAAAATATGAGGATTTTTGTGGATTATGGTCTTGAAAATTGGTATTTAGAAGATTAATGAAGATTTCTAAGATATCTATCAATCCGCTAGTTGAATTGAAATACAATTTATTTGAAACGTAGCTACCTTGATTTCTAAGAATTAAAAAAAAATTGAAATAAATTGAATGGTGAAATTAAGAGATCATGGCTTGGAAATATCAACATCAAGGTTGGAAAAGGAGGCTGGCTAATTCTTGAACGGAAATTTAGAATTATTGTCTATTTAGTATGTGCAATCTTCTTCAAATTTTTTTTCCTTGTTTTTAACTTAGTTATTTCAAGGTATGTAAAGTTTTAATCAAAATAAATGATTTAATTATTAATTATCAATTTTCTAATCTGCTATAGAATTGTTGAAAATTTTTGTTTAAGATTTAGAGTTTGGTTAAGATTTAGGAATTTTTCTAGGTTTGATTAGGATTTGATTAGGATTTGATTAAGATTAGATTAAAATTTAATTAGGATTTTTCTAAGATTTGATTAGGATATCACTAGAATTTGATGAATATTCATTAAGATTTCAATTAGGATTTATTTAGGATTTATTTAAGATTTCATTTTTATTATTTTTTTAGAATTATTTTTTATTTTTTAAAAATTTCCTATTTCTAATATTTCTTAAATCTTATTTTTTATAGGTTTATTTTTATATTTTTTAAAGATTTTCTTAATATTTATTTTTGAGATTAATTTATGATTTTATGTGTTTCTTTTGTAAATTCTTTTAAATTCATTTTAGGTTGATTAAATTTTGATTAAGATTATTAAAAATTACTTAAGGTTTTTTAAAGATTCTATTAGACTTAGTAGGATTATTGTTTCATTTTTACTTACATTCTACAACTACAAGCTTGATGCATTTTTAAGCAAAAATATGTGTAATACAACATTAGTGGTGAGTCCGATGTGAAAAGCTTGAAGTGAAAGTTTTTAGAATTTATTCATTTTTATTTTTATTTTGATTTAATAAAAAAAAAATTAAAATTAAAAAAAAAATGAAGGAGTTATAGAAGGAGCTTCAAGTGGATCTTCAAGTGGATCTTTTAATGGAGTTTCTACTAAAAAGTAAGGTATGTACATAGATCCAACTATTACAAGCATATTTCAAGCTTTTACATTATCTATCTAGCAATTGCAAAGTTATGATTATATAAAAGCTTTAGCAACCAAAGCATTACAAGCACGGATTAACAAAGTAGACTAATTTGATGGAAGAGACATTTCAAAGTATTTAGGTTTTTATATGTAAAAAATGGAATTAAATCAGATTTTTAAGAAAAAGATAATTGAGCCATTTGGACTTATCACAATATCAAAGATAAAAAAAAATATATGTTATATCAATTATGAAGCATTATAGGATTTTATGGGAGATATTTTTATATGCATTAAAAAACAAATATTTCTTCAAGGATACTAATTTTATTACTAAAAAAATATTTTTATAATAGATTAAGCAACCTAATAAGAATTTATAAGTAATAGAACTATTAAAGGACTTTGAAAGGTAATATTCTGAATTATCAAAGATGGAAAAGTTAACATTAGAGCCAAATAAGGTTGAATTATTTCTTCAAGTTGTCAATGGAGAATTATAAGGAAAACTGGAATTACTTCTTAAAAATAATGTAGAAGATGAAGAATTGACAAAAAAAAGGAAAAATATTAAAGATGCCATAGATTTGCATGAAAAACAAGAAATGAAGAAAGATAGGATTAATATTCCAAGGATACTATAAACAACTAAAATTCAAGTGCATATAACACAACCAACAATGCTTATTATTTAATTTGTGCCATCTACATCAAAAAAAGAAAATAGGAAGTTGAAGAGATTATATGTAGAATGTAAGATCTTTAAATCAAATTAGCAAGATTTAAAGAAAATATTTCTACAACCAATTTTAAAACTATTTTTAAAAAAAATATGTACAAAATTATATTTGATGTAACAATATTTTTCATATTAAGAAGGATTGCAATGAATTTAATAATATGAAGAAAAAAAAATATATTTTTTGGAAAAATAGAAAGATGGCATTAAAGAATATAAGGGACCTCTTTTAAACCAATTTTTGCAAGAGAGATATGAAAACATTGATTCAAGACTATTTAGTAGCATATGGAGTAGAAATACAAGAAAGTACAAGTTATGGTGCTAGAGTGGATGATGAATTGGATGGAAGTATAGAAATAAGTGGATTTTGGACTTTTTCATTTCTATAATGTAAAAAAGAATTTTTTTCAAAAAGTATCATTGAAAACTATAGCTATAATATGTAGTTTAATAAATTGAAAAGATTTATAGAAATCTTTTCCATTTATGCATATATTGCTAAGAGCCAAAATTAATCTTTGATAGAAAAAAAAGAAAAAATAAAATTTTCATGATACAAGTAAAAGAAACTCTTTTAAGATGCAAAATTGAGGAGATAAGGCTCATGAGGCGCCTTCATAAGAATTGCCCACAAAAGATACTTCAACAACATTAAATCATGGACATAAATATTTACTTCAATAATTATCTATATGATTAGGTAGAAATAAATAAATATAGATTAATTTTATAATAGCTTCTAAAGAAGCTTCTTAGAAGCTTCATAGATGTGATTTTGACTTTATATATATTTGTAGTTGATTGCTAGATTAGAAACTTAATCAATAAGTTAACTACCTACCATACATATTAGTAGCTTATGGGACAAGCTAATTATGTGGCATAGAAATAAAAAAAAACTCGTCTAAGAAGTTAAGACATGCATCTAAAAAAGTCAATACATATTGAAGGTCCTATAGAATATTGCCACAAAGCTCTTAGTTAGATAGTATATATGGAGGTAAGAGTGAAGCCTTTTTCATTCTTGTCAATGCAATTCCAATCCTAAGTCTTATTCCAAGACTTTTTAGTCTTCTTATATTTAGAAATAGTCATTTTAATTTAATATTATATCATCTTTGAATGATTTTTCTTATCTTTTTGATACAAGAGTGTATTGACCTTTTAGTTCTTTAAAATTCATATCCTTGATAATTTGACAAGAGTATTAATTTATTATTTTTGTCTTATTTTAGAAGTAAATGGATTATTATATTTCTATTGTTATATTTTGAAGGTTGTGAATTATATACCTATCACAAATTTAGAATACTGACTGAAAATCTAAACAAGAAGCTCAAGAAGAATTGGCAAGAACTAGATTAATCAGATGAGTACAAGAACAATACTAAAGAGGTGAGCTAGAGCTCCAAGAGATGTGTTGTCGAGACTAAGGATCCCTTCAATCTCGGCTCCTATATATACTACAAGCTAGGAAGCTTCTCAAGCAGCTTCTACGAGTTAGGAAGCTTCTCAAGCAACTTCCACAAGCTAAGAAGCTTCATTAAGCTAGGAAACTTCTCAAGGAACTTCCACGAGCTTGAAAACTTCTCAAGTAGCTTCTATAAACTATAAAGCTTCTCTAGAAGCTTCTAGAATTTTCTACAACTTCCTAGTGTATGTCCTTGACATCACTCCCCCCTTTAGTTTCAAGGTCTCCGAGAAGCACTCCTATTGCGAGTCAATACCAATGTAAGAAGTTGAAAATTTGTTGCATAGTGTTTGCAATAAACTCCAATTTTTATTCACGTGGCAAGTAATTCATTGGTCCTTGTAACCAACCATAGTTTCTTATGCCTTCGATTTTTAACCAAGCTTGAACTTCCGTGTCTTCATTATGAAAATACCTTGTAAACATTCCTTTGGAAAGATCATCATAGGTAGGTTCTACTTCAAACACAATTACTAGCGACCTGTTATTAAGTATCCTTTGTCGTCTTCGTCATATAGGCAGTTCTTCATCTCGGGGTCGTCTTCATGAAATACTTGGTTGAGAGGACATGACTAGTATGGTATCTATCTCTTGGCTATCCATATCAAATCAAAAAATACAAGTACTAAACATGGAAGAATGGGCTCAAGTTATAGATTTATAGTCTCTAACTATGTCTTTTAGAGGTTCCTTCTCCCCCTTCTTTGTAAGGCCGAGGACTAAGAGACTTCAAGGAGAAGGAACTTTATTGAAAAACTTTCATCAAAAGGGCTTAGGTTTCTGAGGATAGCATCGATGAAACTCCTGTAGCTTTTGCGATGCATTGATAAGATTTTTTGCTGATTCCCATATGCACTCATTGATATCATAGCCGCTCTAATGCACCAGGTACTCCAATTTTTTCCACTTATGTCGTGAATCTAGTACTTTTTTTACCTTGTATTCTTCGTGGTTCTCAATTTCAATACTAAGTGGCATACATTACACTCTTTTAAAAAAAGATGACTCTCCATAAGGCTCCAACAAAGAAACATGAAAAACTGGATGTACCTTCATAACAACCGATAACCCTAGACGGTATGCCAGTGGATTGATTTGCTTCTAGATAATAAATGGTCCCAATCTCTAGTAATCGAACTTATCACATGACCGCTTGGTTTTGATATTCTGTTGAAGCAGCCATACTTTATGTCCAATTTTGAAAATAAGTGCCTGATACTAAAATTTATCTGCGAACGCCTTGTAAGCTTCTTGGGTGATTTGCAATTAAAGCTTCAATGTAATTTGAAGCTCTGATAGTCATTTCACAAATCCTTCAGCTGCTGAGTTGTTATTAGTTGACGGACTCAACAAATCAAGCTTCGGATGATATCCATAGTTGAAAAAGAATGGTATTTGTTGAGTCGATGCATGAAGGATGTTGTTATATGCAAAATTGGATATTGATAGATATGCAGCCTAATCATCTTGCTAATAGTTGATGTTGCATTGTAAATACTGTTCCAAAGTTTGATTCACCTATTCAGTTTGGCCATCAATTTGAGGGTAGAAAGCCAAAGAAAGCTTGATATCCACCTTCAATATCTCAAATAGAGATCTCTAGAACTTTAATACGAATTAGGTTCCTCGATCTGACACGATATCATCTGATAAACTATGATATCGATAGACACTATCGAGAAAGAATCTTGTTGTGTCTTTGCTTGACAATATTTTCTTGCAAAGGACAAAGTGTGTCATCTTTGTAAGCAGATCTACCACAACAAAGATGTTGTCAAATGAATTCGATGGTGATAGGTCTGTAATGAAGTCCTTGGAAACTGAAAACCATGGCCAATATGAAATAAGCAATGGCTGAAGAAGATCATAAAGAAGATATCGAGGGTGCTTGGATCTTGAATAAATGTTACAAGAGAGGACAAAATCCTTGACATCCTTCCATATTTGGGGCCACCAAAAATCTCAAGAAATAAGTTATAAGATCTTATTGAATCCAAAATGTCCCAAAGTTGGAAAGTTGTATCGAGATATGAGAACTTGGAGTCATATTGGTCCCTTTGGAATATACAACCGCTCTTCAAAGTATAAAAGATCTCTTTCTACCTTGAACTTATCATTACTGACACGTTACGTGATATTGAAAGCTATAGAATCTCCAATAGTCACAAGTTGTATGATATCAAGAGCTATAGAATTTTCAATAGTCGCAATACGTACTTGATTGAGGAAGTCAACATCAATTGGCACTATAGCAGAGCAAAGCGAGAATTTTTTTGACTTCAACAATGTTGTATATTATTGATCAAATGCTTCTTCTTCAACTTGTGGCATTAGATACGATCTTCTTGATAATGCATCGGATAGTCCTTGTTGCTTCCCAGGCCGATAAGTAATAACAAAGTCAAACCTGGATAGCAACATATTCCATCAAGCTTGACGACAATTCAGAACCTGAGCCGACGTGAAGTAGTCCAAATTATTTTGATTTGTGTATACGATCACCGGATGTACAGCTCCTTTGAGAAAGTGACGCCACTCTTGAAAAGAATCTACTATCACAAGAAATTCTTTATCATGGATCTCATAGTTGATCTTGGCAGCTGAAAACTTTCGAGATTAGAACGCAATCGGATGAAGCTTCTCATCTGCGCCTATTTGTAAAAGTACAGCTCTCATAGCAAAATCTAAAGTATCAATGTCATACTGTAATTGCTTATAGTATGTAAAAATTAATTAAAACATATAATATGTTTGTAAGTCTTGATGTAGATAAGAGTGGTTAGTAAATAAATTTAAAGAGAATTTAAATAAAAAAAATTATTTGGAGATTTATCTATTTTGATTATAATGTCTATATTATGTAGGATTTAGATATTTAGTATAAAGCTTAAGAGAAGGTTGGGGCCTAAAGAAGAAAATCTTAACTAATAGGAGGCTTATTGAAATGGATGAAAGTAAGGTATGGTTGGATGAAGGCAAAGAATGGAAAACTTTATTCCTATTGGTCGAAGGCCATGCCCAATGGGCTTCAAGGAGGCTGCCTGAGGCCTTATTAGGGATTAGGGTTTTTTTTTCGAATTTATTTGAACTTTGGAGGCTAAAATCAGCAAGTTTAGGATTTTGGATATAATTTGGGCGAAGAATTTGTGTGATTTTGAGTTTTTGTGAAGGAGTTATAGGTGTTCAAAGTTAAGGTGTTAATTTAAGATATATTATTACTTTTTTGAGAATACGAGGAGTTGTACAATAGCTTTTGAAAATCGGAAGGTGTGGCTGGAATGGAGATTTTAAGGCCTACATCTTTTATGAGAGAATTGTTGCTTTTTGAGTTCATATAAAGGAGTTATAAGGAGTTGAAGGCGGCACTTCTATATCAAAGGCAGTAAGGGAGCGATTTTATTTATAGTAATGGTTAGAGCCATAACTTGAGTTTTTGGACAAATTTTGGCTCAAACATTTTTGTAAAATGTAACATTTTGTGTTAAAAAGCTATAAATACAAACTTCGTGGCATTTAAGCTTATATTTTGTGAGATATGAAGAAAATTGCACGCGGGTGTATAAAGACAAAGGTTTGAAGTGACTCTTAGGATTTTCAAGATATCTCAAGATTTGCAACGAATTTGTGGTTGAAATTTGTTATTGAAGTTGATAAGAATACATCAGTACCTCAAGTAAAATTTGAGTTTGTTTGGACGGTCGGATTAGGAGATATGAGGTGTTAAACATTTCCACATAAGGATATACAAGGTTTTAGAAGATTTTATCATATTTTGGTTGTTGTTAGTTACTTGAGGCTTGTGTATTTGGTGTAATTGCTCAAAAGGAAAAATTTATATATAAACTTAAGGCTTCCCTTATTTTGAAGCTTGATTGAATGATTAGTGATAGTCAGAAGCCCAACATTTTCTTGAGGTAAATTCTCTCTACTCCGACATCGGTCTCTAAATAGAAGGCCTTTGCAAAGTCTGAATGTACCAAGTTTGGAGCCATAGTAAATACTGTCTTAAGATCTTGAAATACTTTTTCTCCTAGAAGTCTCCATTCGAGCTTGTCTTTACATGTCAATCGAGTGAGCAAAGCAACAACTTGAGAATAATTCTTGATGAAGATGCGATAGAAGTTAACAAAGCCAAGAAAGCATTGTATATCTCTAATCGTCTTTGAAACTTTCCATGATATAATTGCTTCCACCTTCTTAGGGACCATCTTCAAACCTAACAATAGTTGTAATGGATCTCAAAAATTCCATCTCAGTTTGGTTAAACAAGCACTTTTCTAATTTGACATAAAGTCTTCTTTTGTAAAGTTTTTCAAGGATCAGACGAACGTGTTTATCATGCTCTTCTATGTTTTTGGAAAATATCAAAATATCATCTAGATAGATGACAACAAAATCGTCAAGATGCTTCCAAAAGATGTCATTCATCATGTGTTGAAAGACTGCAGAAGCATTGGTAAGACCAAAAGGCATGACATTATATTCAAAATGGCCATACCTTGTACGAAAAGTTGTCTTCCATTCATCTCCTTCTTTGATTCACACGAGGTTGTAAGCTCCCTTTAGATCAATCTTTGTAAAGATCCTTGTATGTCCAAGTTGCTCTAGAAGACTTAATATCAAGGATAATGGATAACGATTCTTCTTTATCACCTTGTTAAGACCTCAATAAACTATGTACATCCGCAGCGAGCCATCTTTCTTCTTCACAAATAAGATTGGTGCCCAGCTAGTAAATTTGAATGACGAATGAAGTTTTTAGCTAGATTCTTGTCAATGTATTTTCGCAACTCCGCTAATTCTATGTACAATAAATTGTAGATTGGGCCAAAAGGTGGTTGTGTTCCTTCCTGCAAGTCTATGGCACAATCATATGGTCGATGCTTTGGTAGCATATTGGCATTCTTCTTTTGAAACATGTTTTCAAAATCCTTATATTGTTCTTGTATATTTGTTGTCAAAATCATTTCTCCGCTAGTTGGAGTCGCATAAATGACAAATGGTGTGGCTTCCTTTGACGATGTTATAAATGCTCTTGCTTCAATAAATAAAGATTTTTTGATTTGGAATCTTCTAACAGGCTTACTCTTAGAATATTCTATAGGAAATATCATCCTTCGTAACCTCCGATCTATGGATGGATTATGCATTTCTAACCAAGAAAGACTAAGAATAATAGGGTTTGACGGGGTTCTAATAATATTGAAAATAATATAACTACTATGGTCTTTAAACATCACCTCTATAGATTTTGATTTATGGATGATACTACCAAACAATAAAAGTCGTCCATCTATTACTTCTATGTGAATGGGTTTAGATTTTTGTAGTAGAAAAATATCATGATGCTTAGCAAATTCTTTATCTAAAAAATAAGCAGATGCTCTTGAATCTAATAACGCTAAGGTTTTTAGTTTGTGAGGGCTAAAAGATAGAGGAATGGTAAAACAATGGGTAAGTTGAGCAGAAAGAGAGGAACTTGATTGTTGTTGTGTTATTGAATTTTCCACCCGCATAGTCCGTATTATGGTTGGGCATCCTCGTTTTCTTGAATAAACATACCTCTCGTCTTAACAATGTATCGATTTTGCTTCTTGGAGTAGTTTCTAGCTCTGTGGCCTTCTTCACCACAATACAAGTATAGTCCTTCTTCTATACGCCGCTTTTTTTCTTCTAGAGTTAGAGATTTGACACGTACCGCATCAATTTACATATCTTCCACCTTTGAATGTGAATTCAGGTTGCTTGCTGACATAGTTGGAGCATTGTGAGCCATATGTTGTCTTGAGTGTTAGACTTGGCGACGTTCGAATAGGGAATTATCGCACTTCACAGCTTGGCTAATGGCTTTATTGAGTATTTGCAGATCAAGAAGAGATAATAATAAATCCTTCACATCGTCCCTCAAGCCGCAATAAAATTGACTCATCAATGCTTCTTCGTCCCAATTGATGTCGCATGCTAATTGTCTGAAATCTTATGCGTAAACTGATGCGGAGCATGTCTCTTGTCATAGTGACCAAATCTTTGTTGTAGTCCATTGTGCCTTGTCATGTTTGCCAAATGCTTCCACAAATGCCTCCAAAAAAGTTTCAAAGTTGTTCAAAATTGATGATCTTTTTTCAAACAAAGGAGCAAACTATGATAGAACTTGCCCTGTGAACAAAGTTCCAAGTAGTCCAACACGTGATTCCTCCGACTGATAGCGTTTGAGCTGTAAAGTTATTATCAATCTAATTTGATTGATAAAACCTTGAAACTTGGATCACGTACCATTGAACTTGTCTGAAAGGCTAATTTGGGGCTCTTTTCATTGTAAGACCAATGGTCCTTGTTGAACTAGATGCAAAGTTATTTTTCTTGGTGCTGAAGCTTGAAGCTGGTGAATCCTCGATTCTGCCATCCCAGATGCTCCATCATTATGAAGTCTTGTAATGATTCCTTCAATCTTTGTAGTTCTTTGTGATAACGTAGCAAGAGCATTCATAATGGCATCCAACTTGGACTCCAAACTTTTAGTCATACTAATATCTTGACCTCTAGCCATTCTAAAAGAAGGAAAGAAATGACTCTACAAGAAGATAGTATTGGTTTAGAGGAGGGTACTCCGCAACCTCTAAAACACCTTAAAACCTTCAAGAAGAGGAGTAATCCACTCTCTCCAAGAAAGATAAGATTCCAATATTATAATAGAAAAAATATTAATTTATAGGAGGGTAATCCGCAACCTCTAAAATACGAGCACCTTCAAGCAGAGGAATAATCCACACTCTAATAAGAAAGAACTAGCTATAATATGAAAGATGAGTGTAGTCTCGACAAACTATCACAAATTTAGAATACTGACTAGAAATCTAAACAAAAAGCTGAAGAAGAATTGACAAGAACTAGATTAATCAAATGAGTACAAGAACAATACTAGAGAGGTGAGCTAGAGCTCTAAGAGGTGTATTGTCGAGATTGAGGATCCCCTCAATCTCGACTCTTATATATACTACAAACTAGGAAGCTTCTCAAGTAGCTTCTATGAGTTAAGAAGCTTTTTAAGCAACTTCCACAAGCTAAGAAGCTTCTCAAGTAGCTTCTATAAGTTAAGAAGCTTTTTAAGCAACTTCCACAAGCTAAGAAGCTTCTTAAGCAGCTTCCATAAGCTAGGAAGCTTCTCAAGCAGCTTCTATGAGCTTAAAAACTTCTTAAGTAGCTTCTACAAACTACAAAGCTTCTCTAGAACCTTCTAAAATCTTCTACAACTTTCTAGTGTATGTCCTTGATAATACCTTTAAACAAACAATTTAATTTTCTAACACTGATTTTTTTTTAAAGAGAATAGATTATTTTTTTTTGTGAAAAATTTCATTTGAAATTAGAGGTTTTAGATTATTTTCTTGTAATTCAACTTTTTGAATTTATTTAAATTGTCTATCGAAAGAAAGATTATGGATGCTACTCTCAAATAAAATAAGAGTAGATTTATATTTATTGTAGATCTTCATGAGCTTCTCAATACTCTAAGAGTAGGAATATCACATATTTATAACATGAATCATAAAGAAATCCAAAGACTCTAGAATTTTTTTGGATTCCAAAGGAAGTTGTGTAATTAAAAAAAGAAAGCAGATTAGTCTTATGACCAAATTCAAGAAGTCTCACTTCTATCAAAACAAGAGAGGCAAAAATTAGTATCCTAAAGAAGTTTGATAGAACAAAATCATAATTTTGAGGATTTTTTCAATCAATTAAGCTCTATTTAAAATTACATCCTTTTCAATATTGTGATGGATTTTCTCAAGTTGGATACATAAGTGTACTTCTATTAAAAAAAAAAAAAAAAAAAAAAAAAAAAAAACTCTTAGTTTATACCTTTGATAGAAAAAGAATCACAACTATTTTATAATTTGAATTCATTCTTTAAAGTATTTATAGCTATATTTAAAGAAAGCAATTAAGAAATGATAACAAAGACTAAGCTTGTATTACTATAATAAAGATCATATTCAACCACCATAATTACTGTTGAATTCCAAAATCTCACTTGCGACCTAAATTTTAATGACAAACTTTTTATAAACTAATTTTGATATAGGTTAAAAAATAAAGTCAAAGATTTTTTTATTGACAATGTCAATAATAGATTCATTAAAGTATTTTATTGCTCAAGCTATTGCATGCAATAATTAATTCTTTAGAAGATGCTAAAAATAAAGATTTGATTGGAGAAGTACAAATGAAGCTATAATAATACCTTCTAATTTTTCAAAGCTTATTTATTCAAGTTGGAGTCCATATAAAATGATATGATATATTTTAAACATCTTATTGAAGAAAAAAAGACTTATCATTATTAAAAAGATTTATGCCTATATTATAGAGAATCTAAGCACATTTCTCAATATTATTCAAAGATGCAACACAATAACAAAATGAAGAGCATGGTTACCAAATAGCATGATATATCAAAAAATAAGTTTCTCCAGCTATAATAAGGCACATGCAACTGAGATCTTGCATAATAACTAATAAAGGTCGTATTTTCTTTTTAGATCCGTCACCTTATTTTAGAATATAATTTTATTTAGAACCAAAAAATCACAAAGTTTTAGTCTTATTAGATTCAAGAGCCTTAATTTGTTTTATAAAAGAATAATTTGTCAAATAATAAGAAATATTGTTAATTAAGAAAATTAAATGTGTACATGTAAAAGTCATAGATGGATGTTCATTGTTTTGTGGAGATGTTACTTATGAGACTATTTCTTTAGATGTAGTAATTAAAGATCATAATAGCATAAAAATATTTAATATGATATATTTTTAGAATAAAAATATTTAATATCATATTAAATATTATCATAAAAAATATAAAAATATTTAATTTTATTATTTTAAAATTATTGTGGTTAAAAAAGTATAATCCTCAAATAGATTGGATTTCTTGTAACTATAATTTTACTTGTAATTTGATTTAAAATTTTAATAGTTAAATAAATTTTGTTATATGTTTAGATAGAAAAGTATATATTCTATACTACTCAAGTTGACTTTTTAGGATATATCATTTCCAATGAATAACTAATGATGGATCCAAAGAAGGTCCAAACTATCATAAATTAGAAGATTCTAAAACAAATTACAGATATGCAATATTTTTTGGAAGTTGCTAATTATTACAAGATCTTCATCAAGAACTTTTTTTAAGATGCAGCTCTTTTTACATGTCTGATATATAAAGACAAACTTGAATAGAGCAAAGAAGCTGAAGCATCTTTTTAAAGCCTTGAAGACAAAAAAAAAATTGTACCAATTTTATATTGCATTGATTTTTTTAAGGTATTTTTTATGGAAAAAAATACATCAAACTTTGTTATAGGTGACATTTTGTCACATATGGGAGTAAATGACAAGCTCTACTTAGTATTTTTTTATGCTAAGAAATTTTCAACTACCAAGATTAACTATTAAAAAGCAATGAAAGACTTTGTGTAATCATGTGATATTTTTTTAAGATCCAAAACTCCTTGTCATTGATTTTATAGACTTCTTTAGCTATTATTTATTTTAGAATAACTATAGTCTTTTATTTCTATAAATTTTATCATGAATCGTTCAATCTTAGGTTTATATGATTTTATATTTGTGTTAGTGCATTATTTTATCAAAATGGCATATTTTATATCATATACAAGATCTATCACAAGTAAAGAAATTTTTAAGTTTTTTCTTCATAACATCTATGACTATCATGGATTATCTTGGAATATTATATTTAATAAAAGAATTTAATTTATATAAAGATTTTAAAAATAGATATAAATTTTTTTTTGACTTTTTATCTATAAATTAATAATCAAATAGAATGGATGAATTAAGTTTTGGAGTAGTATTTGAGATATACTATCAATTATCATTAAAATAATTGGATAATTTTTTTATCATTAGCAAAGTTTGTATACAATAATTTGGTATATTCTTCTATTCAACAAACACCTTTCTTTGTCAATTATGATTATCATCCATGACTTGATACTTTTAACTTTTCAAAATTTAGTAATCTTACAGTGAAAGATTTGACATTTTTTTTAATAAAGCTACATGCAACAATAAAGGGATAATTAAAAAAAGCTCAAGAATAACAAAAGATCAATATAGATGCCTATTGTAAAGAATAACCTTAATTCAACATAAATAATATGATATAATTACTTCATTGCAATATCAAGACTACTCGTATTTGTAAAAAGTTGGACTATTATAGGCTTAGACTTTTTCCTACTTGTAAACAAATCAATCTTATTGCTTATTGATAATATCTATTGGAGTCTATGAATATCCATATTATATTCTATGTATTTTTTTAAAGCCAAATAAGATAGTGAATATCTTAGAAAGAAGATAAATACTACTTACTTTTATAAAAATAGATAATAATCAAAATTTTAAAATAGAAGAAGTCTGAGATTCAAGGCAGTGCCAAAATAAGTTGAAATATCTTATTTATTTGCATGGATATAATATTAGTGAATGCACTTGAGATCTAATAAAGAACCTTGCAAATGTAGCAAAGTGGATTGAGATTTTTTATTAATGATATCTATTAAAAAATAAATAAATAAATAAATAAAAAATAATAAGATCTATGAAAGATGATAATTGCTCCTTGTAGAATTTATCTCTAAAAAGGAGGATAATATCAAAAACATACATATTTATTCAAATATTTATCTATATGATTAAATAGAAGTAAATAAATGTAGATTAATTTCATAATAGCTTCTAGAAAAGCTTTCTAGAAGCTTCATAGACATAATTTTGACTTTACATGTATTTGTAGTTGATTGATAGATTAGAAATTTGATCAATAAGTTAACCACCTACTACACATGTTGGTAGCTTTTTGGAGCAAGATAATTGTAAGGTACAAAAATAAAAAAAACTTATCTAGCAAGTTAAGATATATATCTAACAAAGTCAAAATGTATTGAAGGTCCTACAAAACATTATCACAAAGCTCTTAGATAGATAGTATGTATGGAGGGAAGAGTGAAGCCTTTTTCATTCTTCTCAATATATTTCTAGTGCTAAGTCTTATTTCAAGACTTTCCAGTCTTCTTGTCTTTGACAATAGCCATTTTAGTTTAATGTTATATCATCTTTGAATGATTTTTTAGTCTTTTTGAACGACACAAGAGTGTATTGACCTTTTAGTTCTTTAAGGTTCATATCCTTGACACATAAGAAGAAAAATTAAAAGAAAGAAGGAATAAAGATAAATCAATAGCTTATGAACTATTGTTTGATATTGAAGCAACAATAGATATAAAGGGGGTGTTCAAAGAATGTATAGTAAATGCTGAGATAAAATTCACATTAAAAGAGATTTTAGGAATTTAAAAGAAAGAAATTTGTTATGTTATTATTGACAGCATTAAAAAAAAAGATAATTATTGGGTGAAGTTGGAATGAATTATGCTATTAATGTGAGGATACACAAGGATGAAAAAAAGATTGATAATTATTACAAGTAATGAATAAGTAAAAGAAATGGTTATAATCAACAAGTACATTTTGAGAATTATGGTGATAAAAAAATAGAAGCTTCAAGCCATTATACTCAAAAACATTGGACAATGGTAAGTACAAAAATATTAGTGAAGGTAGGAGATATACAAGAATTGATTGTTGCTTTAATTAAAGTAGGATTATGAACCTTTATCTTTGATACAAGTTTTATTGGAATTTTTTAAAATAGAATTATTATATATAAGATAATTGATGATTTAATATATATATATATATATATATATATATATATATATATTAAAAAATAATTATATATATTAAAGAAATCAAAAGATGATAAAAGGATTTTAGTTGTTTATTAAGAAAATGAATTGAAAGATTCTTTGAAATTAATTACATCTATTGGATTAAAAAATAATGATAATATTATAGAAATTTATTCAAAAAAGATTTAGTCTATATTTTAATCTTTTCAAGCACCAAAAGTTATTATAAGAACAAAATATAAAACAATAGATAAGAAAATAAAATCTATTGCGAGACCTTTATTAGAAGATTCCATGGAACAAATAAAAGAGACATCAAAAAAAGTGAGCTCAAGAAATTGAAAGAATATTGAATATTAATATAATTAAGAGAATTTTGAAGAATTGAAGATTAAATGAAATGGTTCCTTATTACTAATAGAAATTGAATATTTTAAAGAAATTCTTTCAAAACATCGTAAATCATTTGCCTTTGGATCTTATGAAATAAAATGTACAAATCTTAATATTATTGTTTTGATGGTTATCTTCACAATATGATATATGTCTTCCAACTTATGGCTAATTCTTATACCAAAGACATACTTATCTAAATATATAGAATTATTAAAAAATATAAATATAAATGAAGATTTTAAAACCTTTTTTTCTTCTATATTCTAATCATTGATTTATAGTACCTAAGAAAAATAGATCATTACGTTTTATTTAAGATATATAACCAATGAATATAAAACCTATTAAAAATGCAAGTATAGGACCTTTAGTAGATGAGTTTTTTGAAGCATTTGCAAGAAAGAAAATTTATTTAATAGATGATTTATATTTAGGCAATGATTAATTTTTAACTTACATATGGAAGTAGACATCTAACAATAATAAAAATATCATTTGGATTGCTTAAAATGTATATTATAATATGGTATAGAAAAGATAATTATATAGATAGTTAGAATCATAGAAATCTATAGAATTGGAGTTAGGTTAGTGGACGAAGTAAGATCCATCAAAAAACTTTCTAAAAGAGTTTAGGCTGATTATTTAGGTTCGATCTACCATAGAACCTTCTAAAAAAGTCTTAAGGCGGTAATTTAGATAGGATCCACCACCTAAGAATATTTTAGAAAGTCAATGGTGATAGGATAAGGTATAAATAGGACTGGCTAAGGCCTTTTGAGGCATTTGATCAAATATGGCTATGGATCCTTTTTCTTAGAAAAGTTTGATTCTGCATCTTTATATTCAGATTTATTCTATTCTGTTTCTATTTGCTCAATTTTATCTTTTATGTTCTATTTTATTTAATTCTATTTAATTTTATAATATTTTATTTAATTCTATTTAGGCCAACAGATTGGAGGTTGTCCAAAGCGTCAAAGTATAAGCACCAGTAAGACAAGGCGAGTTTATAGTCTCAAAACTCATTAAGCTGATAATGAATGAGAGCAGGAAAATGAGCCTCTCAATAAAGGCATCAAGGGCCAGTACTACGAGTAGCTATTATCTTTAAAAGATAAATGGCATAGCCTCGGACAACAATAAAAAGACTTGATTAGTACTTCTAACGAGACTATTAAGAAGATAACTATGTCGAGTGCTTATAGATTGTTGCTCTATAGAAAATTACATCTCAACTAAAATGATTGATCAGCTTAGAATTAAAATCAAAGAAATGAAAAGAAGAAGTATATACTTTGCAGATGATCAAGAGAATGTATTGAATAAGAAGTGTGAAGAAAAAACCTTAAAATTGACAGACACATACATCTTAAGAGAGAAATTAAAGATAAAAAAGCTAAGGTATGATGTTATCATTGGTATACCACTGCTAGAGATGGAAAATAAGCAAGTTGATTGGATAGCAAGGATAATCTCTTCTAAAGATAAAAGATGTAAGGTGATTCTTTCCACCTCCATATCAAGTAAAGAGAAAAGATAATCTACAATCAAAGACTTACTTGTAGAGATGACCTCTATGAAAAAAACAACTATATTATGAATAATCAGTATATATGGTGGTTCCAAATCTTACGTTAGTGGTGAGAAAGACAGTCGAAGGGATAGAACAAGCAAAGCAACTCATATAGAAATATCAAGATGTCTTTCTAATTGACCTATCTAGTGGTATACCTCCTAATCGAGGTGCCTTCTTTCAAATAGAACTATTGCTTGGAGCCAAATTAACAAGTCAATCAATTTATCACCTAGCACCAAAAGAACTTGAATGTTACAAAAGATATTAGATGAACTCTTAGAAAAAGGCCTCATTTGAGAAAGCACATCACTATGTAGAGCACCTATATTCTTTGTACCTAAGAAAGATGGTGGACTTTGCTTTTACATCAAATATCAAGGTCTCAATAAACAAACTATTAAAAATGCATATCTTGTTTCACACGTGAATGATCTTCTTGACCAACTTAGAGGTGCAACCATCTTTAGTAAATTGGATCTTCAAAGCAAATATTGGCAAACGCTAATTGCAAGAGAAGATGTAAAAAGACGGCATTTTGTACTTCCTATGGACATTTCAAATGGGTGGTTTTACCTTTTGGCCTTATTAATGCTTCAGCCTCTTTCATGAGTCACATGAACAAATTGTTTTAAGACCTTTTGAACAAGTATATAGTTGTCTTCATTGATGATATCTTCATATATAATAAAATCCCTGAAGAGCATGAGCAATATCTATGAAAAATATTGTGTTGACTACAAGATAGTCATTTTTATTGTATGTAATCAAAATATGAACTTTGGAAGTCAGAAGTCACATTTTTGGAACATGTGGTGTCTTCCAAAGGCATGTGTATAGAGTAAGATAAGATAAAAGCAGTAGAAGATAAACCAACCCTAAACGATGCTTCTAAAGTTTGTTCATTTTTAGACCTTGGTGGATATTATCGCCATTTTGTTTGGTGATTTGCATACATTGCTGCCTCATTGATAAATCTATTAGAGAAGGATGCCCCATTTGGAAGGAAATTAGAGCAAAAAAATACCTTTGATAAGTTGAAAGAGGCACTCATTACTGCTCAAATGTTACAATCGTATGATCTTAATCTCTCTTGTATGCTTAATATTGATGCTTTTGACTTTATTATTAGAGTGGTCCTTCAAGAAGACTTTGGTAAGGACCTTCAACTTCTGGCATATGAATCATATAAGCTCAAAAGGGCAAAGGGCAATTACTCTATATGTGATCACAAGCAATTAGCAATTGTACATGCTACAAAGGTATAGCAACACTATCTATTTGAAAAGCCAATTGTTGTTTGGATTGACCATCGATCCTTGCTATATGATTTATATTTAAAAAATATAAAATTATGGCATTATTGTTGAAAAAAATAATTGTAGTTTTTTGATATTTAGCTTGAGTACAAACAAAGGCGACAACATACTGTGCCAAATAGTTTATTACGAAGACCAGACTTGAAGGAAAAATTGAAAGACAAGACAAGAGTTGCTATTATTAGTAGTATTATTTCAAATCTAATCAAAGAGGCAAAATGAAATGAAGCTATATAATAGAATGTTTATTTCAAGATGATTAGGAATCGATTGAAGGTGGGCGATATATAATATTAAGACTATATTCTTAGTAAGGGCTTGTTTTATTTCAAGAAATAAATTAATATACCCAACAATGCTAAACTTCAGATGCACATACTTCAAGAGGGATATGACATCCTAATATTTAGACATTTTGAATGAGAAAAGAAACTAGAGTGGATCTCAAGGATATGATTTTGGATAGGTTTGGATTGTAATATTTGAGCCTTTGTATGCTCTTTTGAGTCATGTCAATGTAACAAAGCATGCAATGCAACATCTTTTGGACTATTATAGCCAATTTTGTTATTCACGGTACGTTGGAAGCAAGTGACTATAGATCTCATTATGTATTTGCTGTGGACGCCTCATTATGATATCACAATTGCCATCTTTGTATATTGACTTTCAAAGTAATTTCACTTGGCTATGGTGTACTTGGATATTGATGTTCTAATACTTACATAAGTCTTTTTTGATACCACCTTTTATCACCATAGATTACCTTGGTGACATGGTATATGACTTATTATATCTACAACCTTCCATCTTCAAATAAATGGGCAAACAAAGCATGCAAATTGGATTTTGAAAGATATGCTGCGGATATTTGTGGTGGTTCATCAGAATGACTAAGATGAATACTTGATGTCCTTGGACTTTACTTATAATGATAGTATTCAAATAAGTACCAATCATTCACCATTTTTCTTTCATATCGGTCAACATCAAATTACACCAGCAACTCTCTATTATTCTATTAACACCATAAATCCGACAATCAAGGAATTTATACAATGGCTTACAATAGCCTTAAAAGAAGTATAACACTGCCTCTTTACTGCACAAAATTCACAAAAGTAGTATGTAGATAACCATCAGCAACAAAAGATCTTTTAGGAAGGTGATAAGGTATTACTCTCCAATACCAACTTATTACCTACTACATCAACTTAAATCGATAAACTAGCACCTCGATAGCTTGAACTTTTCTACATTTCTATAATGATATCTGATGTTGCATATCACCTTGAGTTTTTGCTACATATTTGGGTCCATCCAATCTTTCATGTTTTACAATTAAAGGAATTTCATACCAAGCCAAAGCGCTTTCCGGATCAACATTAACCACCACCACTACTAGTTGTAGTTGATGATCAACAAGAATATGAAGTGGACAATGTTTTGGGCCAACGCTACTTTTGTTGTGGTAGTGGACATTCACAACTTCAATATAAAATTCTTTGGAAAGGTTATCCTATTCACGATGAAATATGGAAACCTACACAAAACCTCATCCATTGCCAAGAGACAATTCAGAGATACCATCGAGAGCAAAACAAGGATGTTTTGTATTAATAGAGAAGAATTAACTATAATAGAGTATAGAAAAGATAATTATATAAATAGTTAGAACCATAGAAGTTTCTAGAATTGAAATTAGGTTAGTGGACCAAGTAAGATCCACCATAAAATATTCTCAAAGAGTTTATGGTAGTTATCAAAGTAGGGCCTACTATAGAACCTTCTAAAAAAAGAAATTTAAGGCAATTATCTAGATAGAATCCATTACCTAGGGACATTCCAAAAAGTCTAAGGTGGTAGAATAAGGTATAGATAGGACGGACCAAGGCTTTTTAGGACATCTAGTCAAGTATGGCTTTGGATCCTTTCTCTTGGTAGAGTTTGGTTCTGTATCTTTGTGTTTCTATTTGATCAATTTTGTCTTTCATGTCCTATTCTGTTTAGTTCTATTTAGTTTTATTCTGGTCTGTTTAGTCCTATTTTATAAGGAGGCGTTATGTGTTTGTGGATTGGAAGGATCTTAGGTTTTTAAAAAATTCTGGTCGTGTTTTATATATTCTTCTAGAAGGTGTTATAAACTTAATTGTACATATGATGAATAGGATGAATAAGGTATTGAGAGATTTCATTTTTGAAAAAATTATACCTTTTTTAGATGATGTTCCTATTAAAGGATGTAAAGAAGGAAAAAAAGATGAAACTTTAGATGAAAAAGGATATTATAAGTATATTGTTGATTATATACAAATTTATAAAAAGATTTTATTTTGATTTGAAGAAATTCATTTCACACTTTCAAGAGCAAAATCTACATTTAAAGTATAAGAAGATGTTATTGCTGGACATTTGTATGGATTTTGTGGCAAAAAATTGGATCCAAGCAAAGTTGATGTAATTGAAAGGATGAAAGATATATACAATTCTTTAAAAGAAGTACATATATTTTTAGGATTTTATATATTTTATTATATATAGATTATTTATTATGCATATTAAGTAGATTTTTTGTATAAAATATTATTTAAATATTTTTAATTTAAATAGAAAATAAATCATATCAAAGCAATGTAAAAATTAAAGGTATTATGCCAAAACAATTCTTCATTGTTATCTTTTGACTTACAAAGCTGAAAAAGATTATTTAATTGGTGCAATGGTAGTAATTAAAACAAATTACTTGGCATTTCTTCAAATAATTATTAATTATTTAATACCAAATATTAAAATATTAAGTTGGATTATTTATATCAAATTATTAAATCTAAAATTTAGACATATTACTGAAAAGGACAATTTAGTAGCAGACATGTTATATCGAGCACAATATAAAAGAAAAGATGAGATGTTTGAAGACATTGATGATGTAGGATCAAAATTCTATTCAATATCAAATCTTAACAAAGAAGACAAGTTATTTTTTGAAGAGTCTTATGAAGAAAAATTACTAGATATTGATTATTATTTGAGTACCTTGACTAAATAAGAAAATTGATCTATAAAAAAATTAAATAAATAAATAAATAAAAATATATAGATTATTATTTCAAAAAGGATTTTTATAGAAGAGATCAAAAAAAGGAATTTGGATGTGACAACTAGTGATAGAAAATAGAAAAGAGCAACAAAAACTATTAAAAAGATTTTATGATAGTTTATGGCGAGGATATATGAGAATTCGGGCTACTTTTGCTAAATTAAAAGAACAATATTGATAAAAAAAATATGTATCAAGATATATTTTTATTTATAAAATTATGTAAAACTTATCAAGCATATTCTAATATATAATATTGAGATGGTTTACATCCAACATATCTTTTTATTATTTATTTTAAATAGATTTTTTATTTAATTATTATGCAAATTAGATTATAAAAAATTAGATATTTTGTCTTGACTTATAAAGATTTATCAAACCAAGTAGAAGATAGAGCATTAAAAACAAAGACTACAGAAGTAATTTGTAGATTTTTATTTAAAGATGTTATTTGCTACTATAGATGTGTAAGAAAAATCAGTATAGATTGTGAAGAATTAAATATATAAGAAATTCATGATTTCTTTGAAAAATATAGAATTAAGTTATCATTGACTATTACTTATAATCCTAAAAGAAATGCAAAAAATGAACGTAGTCATCTACCAATTATAAAAGCATCAACTAAAGCTTGTAATTGACAGATAAGAGAATAGTCTTAACTTTTTCTATTTACATTATAGGCTCATCAAATAACTCATAGTTTAATAATGGGATATATACCTATTGAATTTATAACAAGGTAAAAATCTATTATGCTAATTGAAAAAAAAAATACTTATTCAAAGAATATATAAAAAGATATGAATAAAATATTTATATTATTCATACATAGGGATATGTAGTTGGAGTTGTTTTTGGGAAGTTTTTAGAATTGAGATTAGGATAGTGATGCTTGTGGATTCTACTATAGAACCTTCTAAAAAGACTTAAGGTAGTTATCATGGTCGGATATATGTTTAAAAACTTTTAGAAGAATGGTTATTATGATAGAACCTATCATTAGGAAAATTCTAGAAAGTTCTATGATAGTTGAAAAAAGTATAAATATGACTAGTTAAGGCTATTTGGGCATTTGGCGAGATATGGCTTCAAATTTTTTTTCTTATTAAAGTTTGGTTTTCTTATTCTATTTTATTTGATTTTGTTTGATTTTATTTGGTTCTATTTTCTTTTATTGAGTCTTGTCTTTTATGTTCCATTCCATTTAGTTACTTCTAGTGTTGTTTTGATGTACTTGATCTTATGTTGTGACAAGATCTTTGTTGTTATAGATTTGGTAAGGTTTTAGATCTTGAATAATCTCGTCATATTTCATTGCTATCAAAGTAAGTGTTAGTCTATTCTTTGGTAGTGTGTTGATAGCCACCATTTAGTTGAAAGTCAATTATTATGAGTACATCCAGTACTATTTTGGATCTATAATGAGTTATTTTAAGAAGTCAGCTAGTAGAAAAGAAGGCATTACAATAACAAAGTTCAACAAGGAAATTTCAGCATGAGAGATATGGCAGAGCAATCCCAGATGGAGATTTAGATACAACATCTCCTAGGCCAAATAGCTACTTTGTAAGGGCAAATAGAAGCTTCTAAGACAAGGCAATTGATATATGCTAGGTTGAAATTGAATAAGCCCAATACATACTTAAAGACATCATGGCAAGAAGATGTATACCAATTGCTTTTCAGAGTACAATTGTACTTCCAATTATTTAAAACAAATACTAGCAAAGGAATTATATATGCTTCTAATTATTTGAAAGGTGCAATAGCCATTTGGTGGTAACATCGAGCTCAAAGCTATAGAGTTTAAGGCAAATTTGGTGATTGGAAGGAGTTTAAGACCAAGCTCAAAAATTATTTTTGATCCATCAATGTGAGGAAGTTAACACGTAATTAATTAGCTAACCTTATACAATTTAGATCAATAAAAGATTATGTGTCTTGATTTAAGTTTCTATATTTCTAAATTGGTAATATTTCAAAGGTAAAAATGATAGATTAGTTCGTATAAAGATTGAAACCTATAGTCTAGCGAAAGGTGGAATTAAAGGATCTACAAAAATTTGAGAAGGCAGTTAGAATTGCAAAGATAGTTAATACTATAGATTTCAAAAATCATGGAATATGACCTATAGCGCAAAGTCTTATACCATTAGCCAATATTATGGCATAATAATCAATACCTGTGGAGATTGATGCTGTGTAAGGACTATTAACACCATAAAGATAACAAATATTGGCAAAAAAGAATTATTCTTTTATTTTTAGGAGACAGACCATCAAATCAAAGACTATCCAAAATATCAAAGTTTAAGCATTAACAAATCACGACATGTTTACAATCTCAAGGGCCACTAAGTTGATGAAGAAGTAGAGCAAAAAATGAGCGCTCCTCAGTAAAAGCACCAAAGGCCAATATTAGAGATAATTGCTAGTTCTCAGAGACAAATGGCATAGCCTTGGATAACTATTTGAAGGATTGACTAATAAGTCTAATGGATTGACTAAAAAGACAGCCATGTCAAGTGCTTGTGGATTGTGGTTCTATAAAAAATTGTATCTTGATGACAATAGTCAATCAACTTGGGATTTAAACAAAGGTGATGAAAGGAGGGAGTATATATTTAATAAATGATTGAGAAAACATATTGAGCAAGACAAGTAAAGATAAAATTCTAAAGCTAAGTAATACATATGCCTTGAAGGAGAAATTTAGAGTAACAAAGCTTAAATATAATGTTATCTTTAGTATATTATGGCTAGAAGTAGAGAATAATTAAGTCGATTGGCTAACAAGGATAATCTTTTTCAAGGATGAAAAATACACAATGATCTTTTATGCATCTATATTAAGTGGAATAGCAAAAAAATTTATGTCTAAGAGATTTCTTATATGAATAATCTTTATGAAGAAGCAAATATGGCATAAGCAACTGGTATATGTAGTGGTTCTAAACCTTGCCTCAGTGGTGGAAAAAACAACCAAAGGAGCAGAACGAATAAAATAACTCATATATAAATATTGAGATGTCTTTCCAACCAACTTACCTAGTAGCATGCTACCTAATTGAGGTGCCTTTTTCTAAATAGAATTAGTGTTTGGAGCCAAATTGATAAGTTGGCTAATTTATCGCCTAGCACCAAATGAACTTGAAGAATTATGAAGGTCATTGGATGAACTCTTGGAGAAGGGCCTCATTTAAAAAAGCACATTGCTATCAAGAGCACATTTATTCTTTGCATCCAAAAATGATAGTAGACTTTAATTTTGCATTGATTATTGAGGCCTCAATAAGCAGACTATCAAGAATGCATATTCACTTTCAAGCATGGATGATCTTCTTGACCAACTTTGATGTCCAACCATCTTTAACAAATAGACCTTTAGAATGGTTATTGGAAGATTCCTATTACCAAAAGAAATATAGAAAAGATGACATTTTATATACACTATAGACATTTTGAGTGGCTTGTATTACCTTTTGGCCTCACCAATGTTTTAGCATCTTTTATGAGTCATATGAATAGATTATTTTAGGATCTTCTAAATAAGTATGTAGTTGTCTTCATTAATAATATCTTAGTCTATAATAAAATCTATAAGGAGCATGAACAACATCTATGAAAAGTATTGCATTGACTACATGACAGTTGCTTCTATTGCAAGCAATCAAAGTATGAACTTTGGAAGTCAAAGGTCACCTTTTTGAGGCATGTAGTATCCTCTAAAGGCATGCGTATCGAGCAAGATAAGGTAAAAGTAGTGGAAGATTGGCCAACTCTCAAGGATACTTGAGAGTTGTGAAGTTTGCTCATTCTTAGGCCTTATTGGATATTATCACCATTTTGCTCAATAATTTATACACATTGTTACCTCACTAATAAGCTTATTGGAGAAGAATTCTTCATTTGAATAGAAATTAGAATAAAAAAAGGCCTTCAAAGAGTTGAAGGAGGCATTGATTATTGTTCTAAAATTGCAACTATATAATTTCAACCTTCCATGTATACTTGACATTGATGCTTTTGACTTTGTTATTGGTATGATTCTTCAATAAGACTTTGCTAGGAGCCTTCAACATATGGCATATGAATTCCACAAATTCAAAAGGATAGAGCTCAATTATTCTACACGTGATCAAAAGCAACTAGCAATTATACATACCACAAAGATGTGGCAATACTATTTGTTGGAAAAACCAATGATTGTTCAGACTAACCATTGATCCCTATTACGCAATTTACATTTGAAAAATATGAAATCATGATATTATCATTGAGAAGAGCAATTGCAACTCTTTGATATTTAGCTTGAATTCAAGCAACGGTGACAACATAGTGTACTTGATACTTTATTATGTAGACTCAACTTAAAATCCAAATTAGATGATAAGATAAAAATTTCTACCATTAATAATATCTTTTTATACTTAATAAAAAGAGCTAAATGAAAGAAAGCTATGCATTGTGATGGTTTTTTTTTAAGGTGGCTCTTAATAGATTAAAGGTAGATAATATGCAATATCAAGATTATCATATCTTTAATGGCTTGTTCTATTTCAAAAAGCATATTTATATACCTAACAATACTATACTTCAAACGTGGATACTTCAAGAAAGACACCACATTCCAATATCTAGATACCTAAGGTACAAAAAGACTTTAGAACAAATCTAAAGAATATGATTTTAGATAGATTTAGATTGTGATATTTAAGCTTTTGTATGTTCTTGTGAATCATACCAATGTAAGAAAGCATGTAATACAGCATATCTTGGATTATTGCAATCAATTCTACTATCTATAGCATGTTAGGAGTAAGTGACTATAGATCTCATTACATGTTTGTCATAGATGCATCACAATTACACTGTGGTTGCTATCTTTATGGACCAATTCTTGAAACAATTTTATTTGGCTGCAATGTACTATGATATTGATACATCAATATTTGCATGAGTCTTCTTCAACATTATCTTTCATCACTATGGATTATCTCGTGTCATCATTTTACATGGAGATCCACACTTCACAAGGAATTTTTGACAAGCCTTATTCAAGCTATTGAAGACACTACTTGCCATGTCTATGACTTTTTATCTTCAAATAGATGGACAAACAAAGTGTGCAAATCAAATCCTAGAAGATATGCTATGAATATTTGTGGCAATTCATCATTATGACTGAGATGAATATTTAACACGTTAAAGTTTATCTATAATGATAGTATTTAAGCAAGTAATACTCATTCATTATTCTTGCTTAATATCAGTTAGCATCTGATTACACCAACAACCTTCTATTATTCCATTAACACCAATAATTCAATAATAGAGGAGTTTATACAAGAGCTTATAATGGCCCTGTAAGATGTACAAAAATGTCTCTTTATTGCATAAAATTGACAAAAGCATTATGCGGAGAACCATTGGCAATACAAGACCTTTTGAAAGGGTGACAAGGTATTACTCTTTAATTCCAACCTTCTATTTCCTATATTAATCTAAGTTCATAAGCTAACACCTCAATGGCTTAGATCTTTCTGTATTTCAGCAATAATTACTATTATTGCATATTACCTTGAGCTTCCACCACATATTCAAGTCTATTTGATCTTTTATGTTTTGTAGTTCAAAGAATTTTATATTGAAGCAAGGCGCTTTTGGACCAACACTAACCACTACCACCACCACCAGTTTTGATTAGTGTCTAACAAGAATATGAAATGGATAGTATTTTGGAGCATTATTATCTTTGCCGTAGCAATGGACGTCTACAACTTCAATACAAAGTTCTTTTGAAAGGTTATTCCATCTACAATACAACTTACAAACCTACAAAAATATCTCATTCATTGTCAAGAAACCATTTGGAAATACCATCAGGAACAAAATAAGTATGTTATGCATTAGTGGAGAGAGATTAGTTGTAATAAGGCATGGATAGGATATTTGTATTATTTGCACATAGTAATATGTAGTTAGAGTCATTTTTTGAGAAATTTTTAGAATTAAATTTATGATGGTGATTCATATAGGACCTACCATAAAACCTTCTAAAAATTCTTAAGATGGTTATCATAGTAGGATCCACCTTTAAAATCTTTTAGAAGAATGGTTATTATGATAGAAATTATTATTAAAAAAAATCTAGAAAGTTCCATGATAGTTGGACAAAGTATAAATATGACTAATTGAAGCTATTTAGACATTTGGTCATGTATGGCTACAGACTCTTTCTCCTAGTAAAGTTTGATTTTCTTGTTCTATTCTATTTGGTTTTGTTTAGTTTTGTTTGGTTCTATTTTCTTTTACTGAATCTTGTCTTTCATGTTCCATTCCTTTTAGTTACTTTCAATTTTATTTTGGTGTGCTTGGTATTATGTTGTAACAAGATCTTTGTTGTTATAGATTTGATAAGGTTTTAGATCTTAGAAAATTCGATCTTCTTTTAGTATACTACCATAGGAAGATAAATTAATAAGAAAAGAAATTTTTGCTGATAGAATCAGTAACTTGAACAAAGATTGAAAGTTATACAAGTAGCATTATAAAGATTAAAAAGGGTAATGTTATAAAATAAGGCATGGTTTGATAAGCAACATTAATTGAAATCTAAAACAATTAAAAAAGGTGATTGAATTTTGGTCTATGATAGTAGCTTGGACAATTAACATAGTATTTTAAGGAAGTTTTTTAAATGATGGTTTGAACCATATGTCATAAAAATTATTCATGATAATGTAACTTATTTATTTTGAGAGCTAAATTGAATAAGGTTAAAAATACCACTTATAGAAAAATGAGTGAATATATTCAAATGAAGACATATAGAAAAAAATGTAGAAGCCTTATTAAAGACATTTATTTTTTAAGATAATAAGATGATTTTGACTTAAATGGCAAAAATGATGAAAAAAATTGGATGAAGATATGAATAATATAATTCAAATCAAATAAGATTTGAATTATTTGGTATATACTAGAAGATGCACATATTAAAGGAAGTGGATGTCATATGATAACATAACTATATAGTGGAAAAAAAATATACAAATGTTATTATAGAAGAGCCAAATAAAAAGATATGATAGAAAAATAATGATAAATTATAGAAAGATAGTAAAAACTTTAATCTTAATATTGTCTTTGGTAGAAAGGACTTCTATTTACTTTGTAGAGACATAAATGAGACAATCCAAAATAAATTAGATAAGAAATTAATATTGACATGTATAAAAAAATTAAAAATAGATTAAAGAAAAATTTGCCTCAAATTATCAAAATTTGATATGTAAAGAAGACCAATTATCAACCTATATCAAAATCAGACCCCAAGGCACAAAACCATGAATCTAAAGTGACTTTAGGATTCTTTTACAAATTAAAGAGTAAAATTTGAGAGAAAATTTGAAGAAAGATATTTGAGTATTGATTTCATATTTTTTGAATTAATATTGAGTTATTAAAGGATTTTCAAAGTTAGTGATGTACTCAGTAGATTTGAATTTTGAGAAATAAAAATAAGTTTATAAATTTTATAATTTTATGAATTTTGTAGCATGATCATGGATGAAAATTTAAAAAATTATTTTTGTACTTGTCGTAAATTTTTATGAGAAATTTAAGCTCAATCAAGTAGTTACATTAAAATATATAAGGATTTTTGTAGGTTATGGTCTTGATAATTGGAATTTAGAGGACTATTAAAGATTTCTAAGATATCTGTCAATCTGCTAGTTGGATTGAAATAAATTTTTTTTTAAAAGTAGCTACTTTGATTTCTAACAAATATAAAAAGTTTGAAATAAATTAAATCGTGAAATTAAGAAATCGTGGCTTAGAAATATCAATATGAAGGTTAGAAAAAGAAGTTGGCTGATTCTTGAATGGAAATTTTTGATTATTTTCTATTTAGTGTTTGCAATCTTCTTCAAACTTTTTGTACTTGTTTTTAACTTAGTTGTTTCGAGGTATGCAAAGTTTGAATCAAAATAAATAATTTAATCATTAATTATTGAATTTTTAATTTATTATAGGATTATTAAGCATTTTGTTTAAGACTTAGGATTTGATTATGGTTTAGGATCTTATCTAGATATGATTAGGATTTTAATAGGATTTCATTAGAATTGATCTAGGATTTATGATTTTTTTAGGATTTCATTAGGATTTGATCTAGAATTTGATTAAGATTGAATACGATTTTAATTAAGATTTTAATTAAGATTTGATTTAAATTTTATTTATGATTTATTTAGAATTTATATTTTTAGTATTTTAAAGGACTCAATAGGATTATAATTAAGATTTCAAATAGGATTTGACCTAAGGTTTGATTAAGATTTTATAGGATTTTAATCAGGATTTTAATTAATATTTGACTTAAGATTTGATTAAAATTAATTTAGATGTCAATTATGATTTTAATTAGAATTTGATTAAAATTAAATAAGATTTTAATTAGGATTTTTTAAGATTTGATAGAATTTCAATTAAGATTTTTTTAAGATTCAATAGGATTTTAATTAAAGTTTTAATTAGGATTTTATCTAAGATTTGATTAAGATTTAATAATATTTTAATTAGGATTTTAATTAAAATTTGACCTAAGATTTATTAAAGATTTATTTAAAGTTTCTTTTTAAGACTTTAAAGGATTTTTTGTTATCTCTTTAAAAAAATTATTTCTAATATTTCTTTAAGATTATTATTATTTTTTAAAAGATTTTTTTTTATTTTTTAAAGATTTTTTTTAAAAAAAATTAAAAATTAATTTACGACTTTTTTGTATTTTTTTATAACTTCTTTTAAATTTATTTTGGATTAGCTAATATTTGATTAGGATTATTAAGAATTACTTAAATTTTATTTAAGATTTTATTAGACTTGATAGGATTGCTTTTCTACTTATCTTCCATATTTAGATACCTAGTACATTTTTAAGCAAGTAATATGACAAAGAAAGATGTGATTTGTGAGGCCTTTATTAAGACCAATTACATCCATGCTGATATTTTAAATTGTAAGCACACATATAATTGATGGGACAATTCTAGTGATTGAAGAAGTCATGTTGGATGATAATAATATATGAGAACTTATAAAAGAGTCCATGGAGCTAATTTTTAAAGGCTTATCTTAGAATTTATTGCAAACAACTATAGTATTGTTAAATATATTCAATATATACAAAATATCAAACACCTTCATGAATAAGTTTTTGACATTTATGTTCACTAACATGTTATGTCAATCAAATTATATGCCTTGAATGATTAAAGAATACATAAACTTAATAATGAAGATAGAAGTACAGCAAGATACAATTTTATATTGTATATAAGGGCATATTTTCTATAAAAGAATAAACCAACATCCAAATGCATGTCTATAGTGCAATATATGATAATTTTTTCACAAATATAATTATATTAAGCAAAATATTTTGTAATATTTTTTTGTTATTCATAAGCTAAATTAAATATTTAAAGCACTATAATTTGCAAAGCTAATGAAATTTTATGTTAATAATCACACAAGAGATAAGATGATATGGTTTATAATTAACAATGAGCAATAGAAGGATATAGATAAAAGTCACAATAACTTTTTTGATATGAAGACAAACTATAGACTTGGCTTAATTAGAGATGGTGTGAATATACTTTCATTAATTCTCAAAGTATTCCATATGGCATTTATTAATATTTTTTTATTAAAAAAAAAATTGTGGTTGCTTACAAAAAAAGTTCTTTGTAGTCTTAATATAACTTATATTTAGAAAGAAAGCATCTATAGAAAATACTATTGATTTTTTTCTTGCACATATAATTCAAGATTTGAAGTGTCTTATAGAAGAGTTCCATTGGTGCATATATTTTTTACATAATATTGGTTCAAAGTGTGAAGTTTTATTTTTTTTACGTAATATTTACCTCCAAATTATAATTAATATTAGATAAAGACTAATTTTAATAATAGCTAAAAAGATTGTCCACCACTAGCTATTATTATAATAGAAAAATATATGGTAATTAATATAAGATAGAAAAAATTATCTAGAGTTAAAAAGAATTGAGGATGGTCCTAATGATCTTATATGTAATCATGGTATGAAGAAAGTCAACATATTTTATTCAACCTACAATTTTAGAAATTAAATTCTAAATTCTTATATTCATATATAAATGAAGTTGAATATGATAAAATTTACCAATAATTAGATATTGAATCATATTTAGTACATATATCCTTATATGAATATATATCTAATAAAATTTAAGTATGATTTTACACATCAAATTAATAAGCATGTAGTTATTGTTATGGAATTATATAGCTTTATTTAATATATTATGTTATGGATATCATGTAGTATAAGAAGAATTTTTCTAAGAATATTGTGAAGACTGTGCTTAGAAATAAAGATACTTTGATTATTAGAAAGAACTTATAAATAAAATATTTATTTTTATATTTGTAATTATGATTAATTAGACTTAATAGAAAGAGGTTGTTTATATTGGATATTCTATTCGCATTATCAAATGTCAAGAAGAAATTTTTTGAGGTTGTGCACTTGATCAAGTTGGCAAAGGCATAAATATCTAATTTATACATGAGAATTTTAGGTATGAAGTTGTCAAGGTTGAAGTCTCACAACTGCCACATCTTCTTTGTATAGATATTGCTAGTGTATATTTAAAATATTAAAGATGAAACAATTATTAGTGTTTTCATGAAAATGAGTAGAATATTTTAGAAGATTATTACAAAATTTGTAGATGTATATTAAAAGATGGAAGTGTATTTGAATGTGGCCATGACCTTGGCAACTCTTGAAAAAAAAATGCAACCATGTTATTTTAATATAATAGCTTATCTTACTTGCCATCTTAATGAATAATTATAAAATTTGTGGTCTTACCTATATATTATAGATATATCCTTTAAAAAATACATGAAAGCTCTGAAAGATCACATAAAAAATTTATCATGGCTAAAAAGATCAATTACACAAGACTACCAAGTCAAAAAAAACTCTAAGATTTATTATTGAGTATATAGCACAATACAATGCTACAATAAGGCTTGTGTAGGATAGTAATAAAGATTATAAATTAATTGATGAAATAAAATTGGAAGAGAAAAGATGACCAAATTAAATGTTTATATAATTGAAGTCATGAATATATAATTTTATGTGCAATAATACAAGGTAGTTAAAAGAATATTAAATGTGAGTTTTAATTTTAATATGTCATTGTTTTGGGACATATATATATTTTAGATTTTATATTTGAGAATTATCAACATAAATATGATGTATTATGTGATGAGATTATATAACATGGATAGTTCTAATAGTAATATAATAATATAAATGCTTAGAAATCCATATAACTAAGATGTATTAGAAAGTTTAAAAATATGATTTTTATTTATACATTATTATCAATCATTTTAGAAGAATGCATGTGTTTTGGTATATGGCTTTGTCAAACTTAAGGATGTGATACTTAAAAGATCATATAGTATGTAAGACTAAAAAAGAATAATGGTAGGAATAGAATATTGTGTAGGACTTGTAACAAAAATTTAATTTGATTTGATTTAATTTAATTATTTTAAAATTTTATTGCAATCATTCTAAAAATTATATTGAAAACCTCAATGAAGCACAATGAGATTTAGGCAATATCATCCTAAACAAAGAGGAAAACAATTAGTTTCTTTTTTTATGCAATTGACGGCTCTTTTATTATTATTAAAATAGTTTCAAAATGGCATCAAAAAAGTAGTAGATGATCATGAAGACATTGATATGGATGCGTATAATTTATCAAAACCTACTTATGCAAAAGTCACTACATATTGTAACATATATGCTTTTAAATACTACTTTTATGTAACAAGTGCCAAAGTACCTTTAAAGATAACTAATGCTTGCATGGTTGCGATACTTGGATAACCATGTTGGTTGAGTTTTTGTGACAAGAACTATATTATGGCTACTATGGAGTACCTTAAAAATATCCAAGAGATTTTAAAAGTAAAGCATCATATAGTATTTGTTATTCTCTTTATGTATTTTTTGATTAAAGTAAATTATAGGAAAAAAAAAATTCTATTATATAAAAAGATATGTAAAACTTCACATTGGCCAACTTTTGATCAATGATCATGTTTGGTCCAAAGGCTCTTGTTTTACTTATACATATAAGTCAAGTATTTTATTGCAACACTAGTGAGTTTCTAAGCTAAAAAGTAGTTTTAAAAACCATGATTTGTTTCAAAAAGGTACAATAAATGTGACTCTTAGTATAATTCGTAGATTGTTTAATATGGCCAAAGATAGAGATTACAAATGACTTCATTTTACTAAAGTAGTCCCTACAGATGTAAAGCCACAAATTCTTTATGGTAGGATACTTTGCAAAGAAAAATCTTTTATTGAAGTGATACCAAAAGACATTTTTTAGACATTTAATAAGAATTTCACAAATCAGGCACTTCATTGTTGGATTTAGACAAGGAGGATTTTCGTTAAATTAATTTGTTAGAATTGTTATTATTCAAATATAATTGGATATAAAATATAATAAATAATAAAAATACAATCTTTACTTGTGGTTTTTATCTTCTATTTTGTATGGATCAATATTATATAGTTGAATACATTAATAGAAAATAAAATTTGCTTGCATGTAAAAATCTCTGGAACAATATTAGGCAACAAACATTCTCCAACATTCAAGGTAAAAGATAGAATAAAATTATTAAAAATATCATTTTATTTTTTATTTGGAATAAAAATAAAAATAAAATAAAATATAACTTCTTTTGATGTTATTAGAATCTTCTACATATAAAATAATAAAAATATATATATCATCAATATAAAATATATAAAATTATTAAAATAAATCCAAAAAATAAGATTTTGATTTTTTTTAATTCTAATACTATTGAAATTAATGCAATTATATTATCATTATTAATAAAAAAAACTTCAAAATAAAATATATTGCAAAAAAACAATTTTGATATAGGTACCAACAAACATTTGTAAAAAAAAAACTTCAATTTGGATCCTTATTTTTAATAGAATCTTGAAGTTTTTTAAAATATAAAAATCCAAGCTATTAATTTTTTTTTATAAAATTGGTTATTAGATTTTTAAAAAATAATATATAGATATGTATTAAACACATTATATAATATTAAATAAACCTCTAAAATATTTTAGAACATTCTCTAAAATTTTAGATTCTTTTATTATTTTTTAAAAGTTTCTAAGAATCTTCTATAGTATTTTAGAAGCTTCTTAAATTATATTTTTAAAATCACCAATGAAATTCTATAAAAGATTTTTTTAAAATTGCAAAAGATTCTAAAAGTCTTAGAACTTCCTCTAAAAAACTTGCATAAAACCTGGTTCATATAGCATAAATAAGAAGGTAATATAAGAAGCACCTCAATCTCACAATTTCAAGTTTTAGAACAATCCATATATTTCTTTGGTTCTATTCTTCAATAAATCTTGTTTGTGATTATATATATATATATATATATATATATATTAAAAATATTAATTTATTTTTTTATTTTTTTATTTCCATACGTACATTTATTTCTTAAAATTTTTATATTTTAAATCTAAATATTCAATAATATTTTACTGTGGAGTGGAGCTTCCAAGGGAGCGACGAAAGGAGAGAGATGAACGTAGTAGTGGTCGTAGGGAGAATCTATCACCTTGGTCACTGCCCTGCCCTACCCTGCCCTTCTGCCCTGCCCTCCTGCCCTCACTTGAGTGAGGGAGAGAGAGAGGAGGGGGAGGTTGCGCGTTCTGTGTGAGCCTCGAGGATGCACGCTTGTCGCATCACTCGGACAGCGATGGTGGTTTGCTCAATTGCACATGTTCCCACCTCATAGCTGAGCCCATCACATCTCACAATTTCGGCAATTTTTGTATTCTTCTCCCCCCTGCCTGGCTGGCTGGTGGGATTTTTGGGGTCCCTGGCCCAGGGTGTGGCCGAGTAATCGTAGTAGGTGGGTGTGTGAGAAGGGGATCTTAGAAAATTAGGCGACGAGGGCAGGAATTGCCGTGCCATTTCGAGGATTGAGGTCTCCATGGAGGACATCGAGGATATGATCGGGGATTTCGGTGGTGCGCCGCTGGGACTGCACTTACCCAAGACCGATTCCACGTCCGGCTCGGGTCGTCGCAACGGCACCAATGCTGTGACCATCAAGCCGCGGCGTAGAATTTCGGCGCATTCGGGCGGCGTGCGGGATGCTGCATCGAACTCATTAACGTGTGTGGACACCGCCGGCGAGACGACGTCCGCTCCGGATAAAGTGCCCGGAACGGAGGTGAGTGCCGCCCTTCGTTTTTGTGAGATTAGGAGTTGCTTTCAGATACGGAAACGGAATTGTTGTGATAGTTTTGCTAGAATCATCTTTTTGGAGCTCCTGATCTGTACAGACTTGTCATGCGCTGGTAGATGCTCGAAATTTGACCTTGCCCACGCGAGAGAGCTGCGATAGACTCTGGTTGGGGCTTAGGGTTTCTCCATGCCATTCCCTGCATAATGTAGACGATTGATGTGGGGTTTAGTGAATAGGATGCAGATGGCGTATTAGATTCCAAATTGAGAGAATTGATGATCATTTCTTAATGTTGTGAGCACGGTTTCATATTCAGTCAGCAGACGTTGTTGAATTTTTCTTGGTGATTTTAAATTTTTCAAAATGAACTTCTTTTAATTTTTATTTTAATCTTCGTACCTTGGGTTTTTTGGTATATACTTGTTCTGATTCAAGAAAGAAAGCATTGATAGTGTTGTTCTGGTTGCAATGCAGACAGTCTACTTGAAAACTTTTGGCTGTTCACACAATCAGGTGCGCTTTTCGGCATTGATTTTAAAATTACAGAAGCATCCTTATTATTGTTTATTCTGATTTTTGCAACTGTCAAAACCCTAAACCCTTCAAGATTCTCACAACATTATATTAGCATTATAAAAACAGTTGCATGCATACGGCAATATGCAATTGCGAAGGGAAAGGAGAGGGGATGGGTATGTTTAGTTACATTAAAGGGAAAATACGAAGCAAGGGGTTAGAAACCACATAGAAGTTCGATCCCAGAATCGAGTGAAAGCACATCTTTGTCTTAATATTCAATGTGCGGTACTGAAGTGCTTGGTGTGAACCTGTTGCAAAAAGCATTACCATTATGCTTGGTGTGAACTTGTTCACTTTGATTTTCCAAAAAGCGTTCCGTGAAGCCTAATCGCCAGCAATTTTCTTACCTGTGTTTAACGAGAGGAATTTTGAGGTTGTTTAAGTGACTTGGTCTTGAATTCAATCAACCGCAGCTGGAATTGACACTATCATCCGTTAATATTTGATATTACAATGTGATGGTGGCGATTCTCGTAATAGGTGGTTATATTTTTGTGATAGAAGAATACGTCATCAGACCTTTGTTAGATTAAGGAACTTGCATTTAGCCACCGGGATATGGTTCGACGTGGACTTGAGCTGTATTTACTTATACTGTGCACAATGTTTGTGGAACAGAGTGACAGCGAGTACATGGCTGGGCAGTTGTCAGATTATGGATATAGTGTCACGGATGCTCCCGACGGTGCTGACCTGTGGCTTATCAACACGTAGGAATTCTCACATGACGCACTTTGTTTCATTTCGTAACTCTTGTTATGAGTTGGATTTTTGGAGTGTAAAGAATATTATACTTAATCTTCGTTTTCAATGCTTAGCTGCACGGTCAAGAACCCAAGTCAATCAGCTATGGAGAACCTCATTCGCAAAGGTAAAGACGCCGGGAAACCACTTGTAGTAGCGGGCTGTGTTCCTCAAGGTGACAAAAACCTGAAAGACCTAGAAGGAGTCAGTGTGGTGGGGGTTCAACAAATTGATAGAGTTGTTGAAGTTGTAGAAGAGACACTCAAGGGCCATGAGGTTCGACTACTTCGACGCAGTTCTCTCCCTTCTCTTGATCTTCCCAAAGTATGTGAAAACTTTCCACCAATTAAAACCTCTGTCGGTGATTTTAAACTCAATCACAAAGTCCCATGTTTGTACGAAAGTATGCTTTTTCTTGAATCGTTTCTGGTTCTTTTCTCGAAGTTCTTGCAGCGGCAATTAGCGTCTTTGTTCCCATTATTTGGACATCACGTTCACATCCTCTATGTATTTAAGTGAGGTGAGGACGAGTGGTACTGTTATGCTTTTTGTAATCGTCACGGCACAACTTTCGGAATTCTATGTATAGCCGTCTAAAATTGGTTATTTTCTGTTGTGGGGGGTGCTTACAGGTTAGAAAGAATAAGTTTGTGGAGATAGTGCCTATCAACGTGGGTTGTCTCGGTGCATGTACTTACTGTAAGACCAAGCATGCACGTGGACATCTTGGGAGCTATCCTTTGGCATCGTTGGTATTCTTTTCGTCCCTCAACAGAAATCTTTAATTTATGTGGGTTGGGCGATCTGAGGAGTCCTGTTGCATAGTGTACCTCATTTTCTCATGAGTCGTGCCTCAACTTGTCTGACATAGTTTGTAAATGTACTGACTACCCAAACATTTCTTCTTGGTTCGGGTTTGGTGAAGGTGGATAGGGTGAAGGGAGTGGTTGCCGAAGGTGTGAAGGAGATATGGCTCAGTAGTGAAGATACTGGCGCTTATGGTGCCTCCTTTATCCTCTTCTTTACAATAATGTTTCTGGGTTGCAGTGTTGGAAATTTATGTATGTACTGTCTTGTTGTTTGCCTTTTGCACATAATTCAATGCATTTTACTTATTTGTGATGCAGGAATAGATTTGGGAACGGATTTGCCAACACTTCTCAATGCATTGGTGGATGTTCTTCCTAAAGACCGTAGCTGCATGCTGCGGATTGGCATGACTAATCCACCTTACATTTTGAAACATCTTGAGAGCATTGCTGCCATTTTGAATCATCCATGCGTTTACTCATTCCTTCATGTCCCTGTGCAGTCTGGCAGTGACAATGTCTTGTGTGTAAGCTTTCTGAGACCTCAACTATCTCCTGCATTAGTCGAAAATTTGACGTCATCTTAGCATGTTTTTGTCCTCATGAACAACAGTACCTACAGAATCCGAAAGGATTATATGCTACGCTTGCAGTAAACTTGCCAGTTTCTTGGGATATACAAAGTGAACGACTCAATTGTTTTAAGGCCTTATTAACATACCTATTATATGTGAAAGCAGGCAATGAATCGAGAATACACAGTTAGTGATTTCAAGAAAGTAGCAGACACTTTGCTGCGTCTTGTGCCAGACTTGCACCTCGCAACTGACATCATATGTGGATTTCCTGGTAATGTCACCATTTTCACTCGAATGAATCTGCACGTATCACTTCCTTTCTGCTAAAGAAAGACTATGACTTCTGTTTGTATCTTCTAATTTTCATTAACTTTTCCATGAGCTGAGAAATTCAATTTCTCATTTTTCTGCTTAATACAAGGGCCATACATTGGTAGACATTAAGTGGGATTCGATCAAGTATTTTATCGTATTCCTAATGTTCCATTGTAAAATGTTGCAGGAGAAACTTCTGAGGACTTTGAAGCTACAATGGCATTAGTAAAAGAATATAAATTTTCTCAATTGCATATATCTCAGTTCTATCCTCGCCCAGGTATGTTATTATTTCTGCTTCAAATTCTTTTGCTTATATCGAAGCAGTTAAACTTAAGTGATTACTTATAATATTTCGTCCAAGCAATGGCAACTGTCAATGGTTTTGCATCTTGGATTTGTTGGTGAGATTGTACTATACTCTGAAGATCCAGAAACACACCTTCGATTATGCATCTTGTGATGCTATGTTCAGGTACCCCAGCTGCAAGGATGAAACGAGTTCCTACGGCAGAAGTAAAGAAGAGGAGTCGTGAACTCACTACACTCTTTGAATCCTTCAACCCTTATTCAGGGATGGAGGGCAAAGAGCAAAGAGTGTGGGTGACTGATGTAGCTTCTGACGGGGTTCATCTTGTAAGCCCCTTCTCTTTTTCTTTTTTAATTGTTTTTGAGTTTTTATTTAGTTTTTATTTTTTATTTTATTTTATTTTATTTTATTTTCCCGCTTCTCGGTGGTTTAGAACTAATACTATATAATTCCAACTTGCTGAATAGCTTGTGTAATCCTTCTGTTAGTCAATACAAACTTCGAAGCTGATTTGGTGCTCTAATCTCAGGTTGGGCATAACAAATCCTATGTCCAAGTTCTACTACCTGAGGCAGAAGGACTTATGGGCAGCAGCGTTGATGTAAAGATCATCTCTGTGAATAGGTGGTCAGTTATGGGTGAGGTCCTTAAGCCTGCCAAACCCATCAAGCAAAAGAGAACATATTCCTTGTCCTCCTTGCTCAGAGCCAGTAGCATGCCGGTGAAGCCGACAACTGCGAAGAGAGAGGTGAAACCTGCAATTGTGGAGAGAGCGTGCGCATCGGGAGATGAGCCTTGTTCTTGCTCATCGATTGCCAAGGATAGCCCAAAATTTGAAGGAAGAAGTGAGGTTACCGACTCTTGTGCTTGTGGCACTGAAAGTTGTTCAAGCAACCAGAAAGATGATAAAGAGGACGCGTACAACATCTTTGCTGAGGTTTGCAGTTTGTTTGATAAAAATGGCATCAAGTTGGACAGTTTGGAACGTAATCGGTCCCTTGAGAAGCACAAAGCAAAGTTTATACTTGGTGAGGATGATGGTGGAACAGTCGACATAATTCAGGATACAGAAACTGTGAGGTCAGCGAGGTTTGATTGGTTGCTCATAACAGGGCTGGTTTTTGGGCTAACTGGAATCCTTTCGGGTCTTTTTTACATGGGGCTCTCTAGTGGTAGCTAGGTCTCTCATTATGAAAGCAGGATGTAGCGGTTCATTCAAGCTTAAATAGTTCATTGAATGATGTCTCTCAGGACTGTGTTTAGGATGCAAGGTGATACAAGTTATGTAGGATGGATTGGACATTTTGAACAATGACATATAGCTCATGTCAGCATAGAATTATTTCACCAAAGATGACACTCCCCACAGTTTTGCATTGGCAATTGGATTCTTTGACGGAAAGAATAGATCGTGTCGATTTTTTCTGTGGAGAACTTGTATTCTTCAAGGATAGTCCTGAAAGTGAGTGACCAGAATTCTGATATTCCAATTAGTGGATCCTGAACAGAAAAGAAATAATCGTACTTCAACTTTTTAGTCTTCAATTCATTTGAGTTGGTGTCATTGCTCTTAAACTTCGTGTACTCCAATTCTTTGAGTTATCTGCTGTGAAAACAACGTTTAAAGATTGCCTGTTGCTGTTGGTCTTGAAGCTAATTCGTGATTTCTTTTCATTGGAGTTGACTACAGAAGAATTGATACTTACTGGTTCAAGCTGCTATTTGGCCACTTCACTTCTTAATCCTATTGTATCATTTTCCACAGCCTACATGACAGACATTGTTGTGTACGCTGTGCACATTGTGATCAGTGGGTGACGCCCGCCAGTCAACCACGAACGAGGGGTGAATCTTAAATCTGACATTGATTTTCCGCCTCACTCATGCGCAACTTCACTCTTATACTTTAAATAAAACTTCGTATGCACACAATCCGTTACGCTTCAATAATTACCCTGGGGTCCAACAAAGAATCTGATAATTTGCCGCTTTCAAAAGCAAAAAAGTTAGTACATTTCATGAAAAGATACCCATCGAACTCCATCGACAAGTCACTCTTCAGTCCTGTTTCGTTCCCGAATGCAACATCAGGAATCCGACGAGCTCGTGCCTGTGGCTCCCCACTCAAGTCCACCTGAGGGACCCGCCACACATACAAGAGCGTCTCACTTTCTTGTCTTCGACGCTTGCGTCACAATAATGTGGATCTTCGTCCAGTTGCAAATTGCATGATGAATTATCTGACCCGACTGTGGCATTGAGAATCTGGACGACTCTGGCATTGTGAATCTTGAGTCTACGGTGCTGAGGTGGGAGCGTGACGTTAAAGGGGCTCGGAGATCATGTCGAGCTTAAGAACACACCGCCAATGAGCCGTTGGTGACCATTACTTGTTTGTTATCATATTAGTCGCCATCGCCTCAGGGGAAGGATTCGATATCTCTGCGAATCAGGGAAAACGTATCTTGACTTTTCCCAACTCGGTTCTTTATAAAACGGTATTTTTATCTGTTTCTGAGCTCCGACGTGCACCCATTTCCATCGCTGGTGCGTAGATTTCGACATTGATACAATTTTGCACACAAATGAAGTGTGGGATGTGTTCGGTGATTGTCGAAGACGAGTCACTGACTGGTAACGGAAAGAGAATGCAAATCCCGAGCGCAGTGATATCTCTTGACTCTCGATAATTACGAGGAGGAATCTAATGAATCTCGTCAATATGTGGTGGCGACAACGACGACGAGGTAGAAGCACGTATTCCCCGCAGCGAAAAAGCACAATTACCTATTGAAATTAGGGCTAAAACTCTTGAAGGGTAATGACACTCTCGTAATCTACCCTTTGCTGTCTTTTCCGGAATAATTGAATATTGTCCATGAAAAGTGTGATAGATTTTGAACATAATACTTTTTTTGATTAGTCGTGGTACAACTATATTATCATCTATTTTTTAATACTTCGATGAATATTATTTACTTATTATTAGTAATATCAAAGCCCTGAAAAAGAAGACGCCTCACAAAACTACGAACAAAAAACAAATTATAGATTTTGTTGTGCTTTTTTCTTATCATAAAGCCCAAGAAAACATAGTGTAAATCAGGTAAGCTTTGCGTGTTTAAGTGAGATTTATAAAGTAAGATTTTGAGTACAACGCCAATCGTAACTAGAATAGTGTACTATTGCGTATTCCTCCTTTTATCAAGAATGATGTCTTTGTCAGTCAGTTTATTTTTAAACTTACAGATGGTTAATTTGGAATAATAATAAATGCGCACGATGCTTTCAAACAACATTGCGCTCAGGAAGACGTTTCCGCTTAATTTTCCTCAATAAGTTCTTATTAATGACCTCGATAATACAATCCTTTGTGTGAGAAGAATTGGACTAACCTTCTGATTGAAATTTGAGAAGGTAGAGGTTGTACACAACGAGGGAAGAAAATTATTGAGTGGTACAACCCTAACGTATGCAGAGAAGAGTCTACCCTGACATCTCCGCTTAAGATGTAGAATGCAGTGACGGTTTGATTGGTGAGGACTGATTTCCGGGGAGTTCTTGGATTTTCGAGGCAAATCCTTACGCAATCGGCGACGCATTAAGAAGTTCCCGTGTGATGTGGAATCCAAGCAAACTTTACATAGTGTATCTGAGCTCCTTAATTGCTCTTCAAGCGAGTTGCCGCTTTGATTTTGCTACTGCAACATGAGGCTTTTGTAATCGAATAGCACCTTTGCGGTCACAGAAACTGCATATGTGTATATATATATATATATTTTGTATATACTATTTTTCATTGATGGTGCGCTATTTCACCTTAAACCGCAATGATGACTTCCTCGATTGCATTAGCGAGAAAGAAACGAAACAGCACACAGCTTGATCTGTGAAGTTGTCTGCTATCACGGGAAACACCTTCACGCGGTCTGTTGCGAGCCATTTTGAAACCGAAAATGCGCTGGTTTGAACTTAGCCTACATTGAATCACATCGCACTAAAGTTGCCCTTCGGCCCTCGGCTGTATACTTCATGCCTTTTTCGACATCTTTCAGATAATCTGAAGAGGTGTATTCCCTGCCGTCGCTTGTATACTAATGGTTTTACTTTTCATCGTCCTAGACCACTTCCTTTCTGTCTCCCTCTTTACTCTTTCGGTACTTGTCCCCATCATATCTACAATTTCATTGCTATCAAATTTTTTATCCATTGCGCGATTTCCTTCGCAACTTTTGCTAACTACTGGAGCTCAGAGCACATAAATCGGTACCGTTCCTCACATCATACAACATGGTTCACACAAAGATTGGATTACATTCGGTATAGTTTCGAAAGGTGCATGTGAGATATGATTTATTATACATTGCAAGAAATCCACGTACATCGTCATTGACCTTTCGTTGACCTTAACAAGTATTTTAGAATGAGAAGTTTGTGTTACAGTGCTTTACTCACGACTACAACTGAAGGCAACAATTTCCCACGCTTCGAACATCCTCCTCCCTTTATGTAAATATTCAACTTCCATGGGCACCATAGCCTCACCTCATAAATGGAATTTTCCAGAAGGTCCCAGTTCCTCCAGCTGTTCTAAAAAGTTTAATGCAATGGTGCCCTTTACGACTACAACAAATATCTTTTCAGCCCAGTAATACGGTTTAGTTAAACAAACCTTGTTTAATGAGCGTACTAGTGAGGCAACAGAATGCAATTAGTAAGACTAGCAAACGAAAAAGAGGGGGGGGGGAAGATAACTTGGAACCTGTCGCATTGTTTTGTAATCCACCGCGCGGTAGCGCAGCTTTTTTCAAACTATTTGTTTCAGCCCCGCTCTTCTTCCTCGTGTCTGCTTCCCCTCCTCCCTGTGCAATCTTACTTCTGCCCAGTAGCGCTTCTCTTCGCGCCGCCAGTGTTTTTTTTTTTTTTTCTTCTTCTCTTTTCTTTTTTGTTGTCCTTCAATTTGCGCGAGTAGCAATGTCAGGCGTTGAGGACGGCAGCAAAATGGCCAACAATCAGACCAATACTCAGGATCAGGAGGAGAAGAAGCCGCTCGACGGTGCGGGGCAGCATATCAACCTCAAAGTTAAAGGACAGGTCGGTTTCGGTTGGTAGTGACGAGAAAGATGGTATTCAAAACGTGTGTAAAGTTTTTGTGTGAGAGGACTGGGGTTAGTGGTTGAGCTTTGGTGACGCCGAGTTTAATTTGGGAGTGGTTTGGGCATTTTCGTCGATAAGGTGTTAGGGTTTGTTGCATTCTTTTCTCTGTAAAGACGTAGGGTTTTAATGAATTTGCATGGATTTTCATGGAGACGCGTTTGCTTGTACTTCATGGAGGTAGCGGTAGGATCTGAAATGTTGCTTTATTTTATTTTTTTCCCCTGGTGTTTCTTTGACGTTTTAGTTCTCGGCAGTGCGTCTTTCTATGTGGTTTTCCGAGGACAATGCTCGTAAATGTGCAGCCATGCTATTTGTTATGACTGTAGATCTTTCTCTCCTCTTTGGTTTTAGTTCTTGGGAAAGCGTTTTAAAAGAAGTGAATGAATAGAAAGGGTTACACCCTAGAGGGTCGGTTTCCAGTAGTTTAAATGCAACCGGACTCAATACTCGGGGTTTTAGTAAGGGCTGTGTTGCCCACTTGATTTTAAGTATCTGGCCTTGTTTGTTGTTAGAATACCGCTGTACTTTGGGTATCTCTTTAGTCGAAAAAGTTTCTGCTCAGTTTACGCAGGTTGTGTTCCGTTCATATTTTTCGTCGTGGTGTGTCGACGTAAGCACGAGATGACGATTGGCAGCATTCTAATTTATAGATCAACACCGTATTAATTTGGCAGCGTTGGTTGTCATGATGTAGGATGGAGGAGAGGTGTTCTTCCGGATTAAGAGCACTGCAACGCTTCGGAAGCTGATGAACGCGTACTGTGATCGCCAATCTGTGGATCCCTCATCTATTGCGTTTCTTTTCGATGGCAGACGCCTTCGAGCTGATCAGACCCCTGCGGAGGTATGCATTTCAAGTTACTGTATATTTATCTTGTTCTCAGTAGTAGAATTTTAGCATCCCGTGGCTTTGTTTTTCTGTCGAGATGGACGGTTCACTTGATTCAACTTTCTCGATTTACTCACTTACCTGTCTAATTTTGTTTCCAAATGTTTTGTGTTTTAACATAAGAATTTTCCACGTTGATGTGACAGCTTGAAATGGAAGATGGAGATGAGATCGATGCCATGCTTCATCAAACTGGTGGAAATGCTTGCTGACTTGAATGCCGATGCAGGAGTTCGAACATCGTGTACAATATAGGGGAGTGATTTTTCATCAATTCATAAATGTTTTTCCAACGTAAAGCACAGCTGTCACTCCTAATGGTCTTGTCTCACGAATTACCTCATGGGTGTTGTTTACCGATCAGTTTTACTCCTGCTACTGGAGTGAAAAAACGTTGGTTCGTCGAAACGTAGAACCGTCTTGTCATTGTTTGGAGTATGTTGAGCGATAGATGCGGGGCAGAGATCTTCTTCACTGGCCATCTGGTTAGTTTGTGCGAGTTTCGCTCATTAGTAAATCCGCAACACTGCACTCTACATGTTAGCTCTAGCAGGTGTGCTAGACTTCGTTTACCTTGATCTAGAACAAAACTTTGATGGTAATTCTATATGTTCTCGCTTGTCTTGCATTAGCGTTCATGTTGTCTACATTCCAGATGTTCCTGTCTCGTGGTGGATGATCTTGTTGAGGCTGTTGTCGATAATAAATAACGTCGCCATGCTTCCAGTTATCTTAATTAGACTTTTATATGAAGCCCTGCAGTGGGCCGTATATTTCAACGTGACATTGTAGTGGGTATGTTCATGCAGAGTGTGTGCAGAGTAAGAAGTATGGAATGATGAGACATAGGGCAGAGTATGTTGAAAGTTATCTGAGAATGCCACTATCTCATCAAAGCGGTCACTGTCCAAATCTTCTCCTGTCGTCGCGTCATTTGCCTGTACTCTTGCTGTCACTTTTCTCAGTGCTCCATATTTTGGTTCGTCTAGTGTCCCGTTCATTACCCTCCATCTTATCACAAATGTCTGCTAGTGAGACGAGGATATTCTTGTATAACCATCAAGGTCTTGCTTGGAACTTTGATGGTTTAGAAGACTCATCACCAAAAAGGAACCCACCATGTCATGCGAACCCTGTTCCACACTATCCTTCATGTCTTGTAAGATTCATGTGCCGTACTTTGTCCCAAGGCCATGTATGATATGTTTTGCCTCATGTAGCATGGCAGTAATATATCTGCATGCTGGTAGAGTTCATAATCTCTTGAAGTTGAGCTTCTATCTAGTCATTATTTACTTCCATTCAAGACCACGTGTTTTTTTAAATTGAATTTACATCCAGAATTAACACTCTTTTTCTTGCAGAAATATGGTATTGAAAGGAATCAACTTCAAATTAGAAATAATTGGACTTAATACTTAATATCAATTCTATTAGAGTGCAAAGCAATAGTGCACATTTTAATTAATGATGAATTAGGATTGGCTTACTAAATAAACTCTCGATGTTAATTTGAGACAATATACATATATTTATAATTTATTCTTTTTGAGATGTAGCAAGAAGAGTGTATAATTTTGTTAACCAAAGAAATTGTTGCTCTTGATCCTTTACACTGAATTCTACAGAATCAAAGTTTAAATTAATTTATTGCAACCAGTAAACAGAATAATGTATAAGATTTTTACCATTTATAGCATATAAAAAATATAAATTTGATTGTGTAAAAAAATATTGAATATGTCATAATTATCTTGTTAAAAGGTTCTTGTAAGATTCTTTTTTATTTTTGTATTGAAAGTTATCAAATGGCACTAATTTATTATACAAGCTTTATGTTTTTAGTATTACTTCTAATATATTACTCTACATCTACAATAATTTTACAATATTTTTAAAAATATCCATTTCTTTAATCTTAAAATATAAATAAAAAAAATTACACATCTAAATATTTTTCAATAATTTTAAAAGATAGCTATAAAATCCTTACATAAGCAAAGTTACCTTATGAACTTACAAATATGTAGAAACTATCCACAAATGCGTCCCAATACCAATCATATAATTGTTTAACTTCTTACACATGATCATAGTGATTCACAAGAGTAAAACAATAGAGCTATTTATTTTGAAATACTTTTTACAAAAGTTGCAATCTTTGAATTTCTTTTATTTTGCTCCTTCTTTTTGATCCAAGAATACTTAAAAAGTTTACAAATATTCTATATATATATATATATATATATATAGGATATTCCTAATACCAACTCACGTTTTGCTACCACCACAATTTGCCATTCACCATATGTCATTATAGGTTTTGCTATTTCCACCACAATCTTATACTTATTATATTTTAAATTATTTTTTTATTATAATTAAATATATCTTTTATATAATTTGAAAAGAAAAAAAAATAGTGTCAATTTTTGTTATTGCCACCACAACTTTTTACTTGGTTTTTAAGTTTTTTCTTTTTTCTTTTTTTTTTTCTTTTCTTCTTCTTCCAATCAAAAATCATGTTCAATCAAATGGTTTAAAAGATATTGAATAAAGAAAATTTTATTAGTTCAAAAGGTATTGAACAAAGGTAGCATGTAGTGAATAGGGGATTATAATAGCAGTAGAAAAAAATTGTGGTGGTATTAGCACTACCAAATAAATGAATTAAAAAAAATATATCTATATCTATATATATATATATATATATATATTAGAAATATCAATAATTTTTAAAATTAAACTTATATATATATATATATATATAGAAACTTGTTAAAGTTATACTCCAATTTTGTTAAAGCTACACCTCCTTGTTCATGTTATGATTAATTCAGACTTTTGTTACACTATCACATGCAATGTACTCATGACTAATGAACTAGATCATTATCCTCACGAGTGCAGAAGACAACCTTGTCCAGACTGCCCAAGACTCTCCTCTGCGCAAGACTCTCCTCATGAGTGTAGAGGGTAGTTCCATCTTTTACTTCTATATCCGACCTCATTCCTTTTAAAGTTGGTTGGTTCAGCTACCATGATGCTATTTGCATCATACATATCTAATGGGTCAAAGATGGGCCTTAAATCCAAATTCCATTTTGATGCTTGAGAATGTCAAAAACCTCTTAATTGCTCACTTCTTATCTACAATGATGCCCTTAGATTTGTAAATACTTTGCAAATGGCTCTATCACAATTAGAGCTTCCTTTGAAAAGCATTGTCCTTTCTTAAAATTTAAAGTATTTTATTTTGATGAAAAGAATTTATTTGTATAAATATAGGTAGTATTTTTTTCCAACTTCTTCACAATTGGCCATACTTATGGACTAGGCATCACGAGGACTTTCATTCCAAACAACCCAACAAATACAATTAATTACTTAGATGGCATTTGTGTAGGGACCAAAACATATATAAAATAAGCTTAGTTTGAGAAATATTTTCTTGAACTTAAATAAAGAGTTTGTTGATTGTGAAAAAAATAAATTAAATCTCACCCAATTCAGATCCTCTAAACTTTTTGTAAGTTCAAATGGCTTTTCTATGGAATTTTTACATGGTTTATGCTAGCAATGTTGTATTGTCATTGTATGGCTGAATTAATATATCAAATTCATTGTCATGTTGCATATTTTGTAGATTTTTTAGAGGCTAAATGTTTTTGTTTTGTTTTGTCTTATTTTTTTGATATTTGTAAAAAATAATAATTTGCAAGAGAATTATGTAAATGCCTAATAAAGCAATCAAAGTCTAAAAGGAAGGAATTTGAGATTGTACTCTTATTTGGTTGGCACTAGTCTTAATGCATTGCAGGCCATGGATATAATTACAATGGAAGATAATTGACTACCATGGTGCTATAATACTATAGCTGACCATAGAGTTTTATTGCTAATTTTTCTATATTTCTTCCTAGTTTGTCTTTTATAAATAAGTAACCATGTCCTACTATGCATAACAATAGTTTTTAAGCTTAATTAGAAAAATGATTGCATGAACTGCTATACTTCTTTAAACAAAAAAAAAAAAAAAAAATACATAGTTATTTGTACTTACTGTCTAGTGCTAGATCTCCAACTTTGGCAAGCATCAAGACATTGCTACACCTCATGTGATACAATTCCTCTATAAGAACTTATGATTAAGTTATTTCAATCTTTTTTCAACCTCTTAATAGAGATACCATGTGCTTGTTTACATGCACTTGATTTGAATGTATAACAACTTTTTAAAGGCTTTGAAAAGTTAGGGTTATTTTTTATTAACTTTGGAATTTAAGAAATTCAAAGAGTTGATACTTTGGATAATTATGTAAAATTTATACATGATCTATGGATGAAATTTTGTGATTAAGTGGTTATTATTATGCATAATTTTTATTACAAATTATGGGCTTGATTTAATAGTTTGTTCAAAGTTTATTGAAGCTCAAACATATTGAGATCTTGGAAATTGGAATTTAGAGGATTAGTGAGGATTTCTAAGATAACTATCAATTTGTTACTTGGATTAAATAAAATTTTGAGCACAAATAATAAATTTGACTTTTAATTATTGTAAAAAGTTTGAAATCTATTGAATAATAAAATTTAAAGATTTTGGCTATAGAATATTAGCATCAAGGTTAAAAAAAGAGGCTAACCAAACTCAAGCGGATTTTAGGAATTATTTTCTATTTAATAAGTTTTATCTTCTTCAAATATTTTATGTTTGTTTTTTTACTTAATTATAAAAAAATATGCAAATTTTGAGTTGAAATCAATAATTCAATCATTAGTTTTAGAATTTGATTAGAATTTAATTAGAATTTGGTTAGAATTTTATTAAGATTTTATTAGGGCTTAATCTAGAATTTGATTAGAATTCATTAGGATTTCATTAGATTTTGATTTAAGATTTGATTAGGATTCATTAAGGTTTTACTAATATTTGACTTAAATTTGCTTAAGATTTATTAGAGTTTAATAATGGTTTGATCAAGGATTTGATTAGGATTCTTTAGGATTTTATTATACTTCTTATAGGATTTAGAATTTGATTATAATTTAATTAGGTTTAATCAAGGTTTAATTAAGGTTTATTTATAATTTACTTAAATTTTTATTTTTAGTATTTCATTAAAATTATTATTATTTCTAAAAAATATTAGTTTTATATTTTTTTAGGATTTTTTTTAAAATTATTTTTGAAATTAATTTATCACTTCTTTATGTTTCTTTTGCAACTTCTTTTAATTTTTTTTAGATTGACTAAAATTTGGTTAAAGTTATTAAAGTTTTTTTAGAATTTATTTAAATTTTTATTAGTTTTAATAGGATTTTGTTGTTATATTTCTACTTATCTTCTACAACCATGTGCTTAATGCATTTTTAAGCAAGAATACACATAACACAACAATGGAATCCCTCTTATATTAATAAAGAATGATGATCCACATCATCTATATTAAGCCATATTCATAAGATTGAATTAATCATTATATGAATTCTTATATATATATATATATATATATATATATATGAGAATGTTCAATAGACCTATGATTTTATGAAATCAATCCATCTTTAATGAAGAATATGGTAATCATGATGAATGTGGTTGCTTTTCATTGGTTGCAAATTCAAAAGTGGAAAAATGAATCTAGAGATTTTTTTTATTTTTATTATGGTTAAATGTTAAAGATATAAATTTCAAAGAAAAAAAATCTCAATACACTCTTAAGTCACTCAAAAAGACTAGAAAATCAGTGAACAATGATAAAGAAAGATGTAGCAATGTTCTACAAAACTTCCACCACATGTTGACTTTGTAAGACATACATCTTAACTTGCAAGGCAAGTTTTCAATATGAGCGCCACATAGTTAGTTTGTTTTACAAGCTATCAACATGTGTGATATGTGATTTACTTGTTGACCAAGTTTCTAGCCTATTAATCAACTACAAACATATTTAAAATCAAAACCATGTCTATGAAGTTTCTAGGAAGCTTTTCTAGAAGATATTTTGAAATTAATCTACTTTTACTTACTTCTACCTAATCATATAGATAATTATTGGAATAAATATGAATATCAATGATATTATTCTTCTTTTTAGAAAAAAGTTCTATAAGAGAATCCATCATCTTTCTTGGAACTTGTTATTTTTCATCTTAGTTTTTATGGATGTTATCAACGAAAAGTTTCAACCCTCTTTGCAGCATTTGCAAGATTATTTTTTTGCTCCCATATGCATTTACTAATATCATATTTGTACCAATAAACAAAATATTCTAACCTATTTTAGTGTTGCCTTGAATCTAAGACTTTTTTCACATCAAAATTTTGATTATTTTTCACTTCTATAAAAGAAGGTGGTATTTGTCTTCTTCTCGAGATATTTACTATCTTATATGGCTCAAGAAGAGACATATAGAATATGGAATGAATCTTTGCAGACTCCAATAGATGTAATCAATAACCAACATGATTGATTTTTTCACAAGTAGGAAAAGGTCCAAGCCTACAATAGTTTAATTTATCACAAAGGCGAGGAGTCTTGATATTGTAATAAAATAACTATATCTTATCATCCATATTAAATTGTGGTTGTTCCTTGCAATATGCATCTATATTGGTCTTTCGTCATTCTTAAGCTTCTTTTAATTATACCTTCATTGTTATATGTAGTTTTAACAAATAATTTGTCAAATCTTTTTTCATAAAATTATTAATTTTTTAAAAGTTAAAATTATTTAATTATAGATGATAATTATAATTAAAAAAGATATTTTTTGAATAAAAAAATATATAAAATTATTATATACAAACTTTATCAATGGCAAAAAAATTATCCAATCATCTTAATAATAGTTGATGGTATATCTCAAATACTTCTCTTGAACTTAATTCACTCGTTTCATTTGCCCTTCAATTTGAAGATAAAAGGCCAAAGGAAATTTTATATCCACCTTTAAAATCTTGAAAATGATTTTTTTAAAACTTGATACAAATTATATCCCTCTATTTGATATAATATCCTTTGACAATCTATGATAGCAATAGATGTTGGCAAAGAAAAGCTTAGCTATTTCTTTAATTAAAATAGATTTTGTATATGATACAAAATGTGTAATTTTGGTGAAGAAATTTATATTGAAGAAAAGAAGTCTAAAAGCTACAAACACTTAGCATCATGAAGATTTGCACACAAAGAGAAGTGTGGAGTAAGATGTCTCTTACTTCCAACACCCTTTACTTATAGGTAGAGTTTACATCCAAAGTACATGGACTTTATATAGTGACATCTTCATCCTTCCAACTAAACCTAAATTCATCTTATCTTAGTTGCCGCATTAAAATCCTAGCGACCACTATAGTAACTTCTTTTAATTCTTTGCTACCTTTTGACTATTAGTAATTTATTATGATTAATCTTCATGTGGTGATAACTAAGTAGGAGCTTGCTGATCTTCAACACTTTTACTTTGTTAATTTTCAAAAGGCTTTCAATCCTAATTTCTTTATCAACTCGTAATGTTTATCCTTTACTAATGCCTTTGTAAGCACATCAGCAACTATGTCATTTGTAGTACAATACTTCATATCTATTATTCCATCTTTAATCTTCTCTCATATGAAATGATGTTGAATATCAATGTGCTTGGTCCTTCAATGGTATTTTGGATTCTTGAAAAATATAGGACATCCTTGATTATCATACATAATTAGAGTTGCTTTTAATTGTACTAGTCCAATGTCTTCTAAGAGTTACCTTACCTAACATGCCTCCATTGCACAATGACTTGCAACCATGTACCATACCTCCATCATTGATCTTGCAATCATAGGTTATCTTGTGTAATTCCATGAAATAGCTCCCAGTCCAATGAAGAAGACATATCCCATTGTGGATCTTCTATCATTTGTATCTCTTTTTAATACTAAATACCTATTTATAACTAATATTAGATCATTTTACTGGAAGAGGTGTCAACTCCCATGTACCATTGTCTATAAGAGATTGGTACTTTTCTTCTATAGCCTTCTCCTTTTTGATTGCATCTTGGGATTTTAATGCATCATTAAAGATAATGCATCAACAAGAAGAGTAATATTTGCATGTTCTTCACTTACTTAAGGAAAGATGTGATCCTTCCACCATTCACCATGTTGCCTTCTTTCTCTCAAAGAAAAATTATAGGAGCCTTTATCTTTTCATCAATTATTGGCTTTTCATCTTCATCATCTTTATTATCTTTATTTTCTTGTTTCTTTGCTGAATTCAAAGATGTATCTACAAATATACTATTATTTCTATTTGAACACATCTCTAAGTGCTCACAAGCACTCTTGTGCTATAAAAATTCAACATCACAATTATTGATGACATTTTTGGTTTTCAAGCATATTAGCTTATATGCCTTAGTAAATTCACAATAATCAAGAAACACATACTTTGTACCTTTTGCATCAAGTTTGGGCCTCATACAATCTAATATTTTTACATATGCAATACAACCAAAGGTCCTCATATAAGAAATGCAAGATTATCTCCCATTCCAAGGTTCTTGTCATGTCATTGATGCAAGAGTATTTGTTAGACAACTATTTCTTGTATACATTGCATTCACCATAGCTTATGCCCAAAACTCATAACCAAGGTTTTGAGCATGAAGCATACTCTTTGTTAGCTCTACAATGGTTCAATTTGCCTTTTCAGCAACACTATTTTGTTTTAGAATATATGGAGTTGTGGTTTGTCTAGCAATTCTTTCATTCTTCAAATAAACATTAAATTTCTTAGACATATACTCACCTCCATTGTTTGTACGCATCATCTTAATCTTGCATTCACTTTGTTTCTCAACAAATACTTTAAACTCTTCAAACTTCCAAAAGTATTCACCCTTTACTTTAAGAATATAGATCCAAATCTTTCTAGAATAATTATCAATGAAAGTGACAAAATACCTTGATCCTCTAATACTTATATTCTTCATAGGTCCACATACATTAGAATGGATAATCTTCAGCAACTTAGTAGCACATATTGCTATATTAGTTGGAAATAAGGTCCTTTGTTGTTTGCCTTATATGTATCCTTCACATATATGTTGTTTTGTATTTTGGCTTGTATTGTCAAGATCTAAGCTACTTACCATAGACTTGATCTCTTTCATATTCTTCACATTCAAATGGCTAAAGTAATGATGCCATATATTCAATTTGTCTTGATTTGATATAAACTCAGCAAATGCAGCTACCTCTACTCCATTCACCTTCTTACAAATGAGATCATATAAGTTTTCATCTCTAAAGCCTTTGAAGACCTTGTCTCTACTCAATGTTCTTACAAAACATCCATTCATGTCAAATTAAACTTTAAAACCTTCCATTAAAAGTTTACTCATCGAAAGTAGGTTTTGCTTCATCTTAGGCACATGAAGGACGTTTTTGAATCTGATCCTATTAATTTGTCCATTCACAACCACTTCCACCATAATAGAATCAATTCTAATAGCTTCACATGTGCCACTATCTGCCAACACAACATTTTATGCTAGAATAGCTTCATAAGTATCAAATAAACACTTATAAGGTGTCATATACTTAGAATAATCTAAATCCACAATCTATCTTGACATGGCAGCCATAGAGGTCCTATTTGTTGCCATGAATGCATAATCATGTCCTCCAAACTCATCTTGCACACTATTTTTATTTTCCTTCTCCATTTTTTTGCCTTTGTAGCAATTTCGAGCAAAATGGCCTACTTTGTCACAAATGAAGCAAGATTTGATATTACCTTATTGATTTGAATAGTTGCTCTTGCCTTGATGTGAGTAGAATATTGAATCTTCACTTTGGGACTCCTTTTCTTTCTTCTTAGTTACTTCATAGGTAAGTCTTGCTCTCACTTAGTCCATTGAAAGCTCTTTTAGCTTAATAGACTTCAATGCCACAATAAGGTAGTTGTAGGATTTAAGAAGGCTCATCAGCAAGATCATGACAATATCACTTTCTTCTAAAGACTTGTCAACAATTGCTAGTTGGTTTATAAGAGCCTTTATCTTATTGACATGAGCCATGACGTCTTCATCTTCTTCCATCTTGCAAGTGAAGAACTTAATTTTTGTATAGATGATATTGGATAATTTCTTACTCTCATAGATATTACAAAGAGTCTTCCATGCTTCCACTAGTCTTTTATAAGAGATGATGTAGAAGAAGTTGGCTTCATCGACATTGGTTGCAATCAATCCAAAAGCCTTCTTTTCACGACGTTTGAACTCTTTATTCTCCTTCATATCAGCATCTATGCTTGGAGTCTCTTCACTTTCATCTATAATATTCCAAAGATCCAAAGATATCAACAAAAGCTCCATTTTTATCTTCCAATAATAGAAATTTTTACCTCTAAACTTCTCAATTACTTTCAATCCTTCACCCTTACTTGAAGCCATGTCTAAGGGAGAAATGTATCAAAAAAGATTAAAAGAAGAAGTCCTAATGCTCTTAAAACAAAAAAGAAAGTATTGTTGCCTTAGAATCACAAAATCCTTCTTTGTGAACAAATTAGTCTTCTTACTTTCAAAAACACTTTCAACTTCACTTCTAAGAATTTTCACAAGTCTAATGACCTATCTAAATATCTCAAATCTGATTTGTCACTCAAATATCACACTTATGCTTACAAAATACTTCTATACACCATGAGAGGTTTCTTAAGCATAATTAGTATCTTTACGACATGAAACTAGAAAGTTAGACCACAAAGGATCTATCTCAATAAAAGTAAAATATAAGTATTCTATAAAAAAATTTTAAGGTGAAAAACCAAATATCAACACCAAAAATGCTCTTGACCACAAGTAGGAGTAAATTAAGATCTAGATCTAGATCTGAATCTGAAAGTTAGGTACTTCTAAATCCTAACATCAGCAGCAACAACTTGATCTACTCCACACATCAACAATCACTTCAAAGAACTTCAAAAAATTCAAGAAAATGTGTGTGGACCCATAACCTATTGAAGAAAAGAAGTCTAAAAGCTACAAACACTTAGCATCAGCAAGATTTATGCACGAAGAGAAGTATGAAGTAAGATGTCTCTTATTTCCAATTCTTTTTATTTATAGATAGAATTTACATCCAAAGTATATGGACTTCATCTAGAGACATCTTCATCCTTCCAACTAAACCTACATTCATCTTATCTTAGCCACCACCTTAAAACCCTAGCCACTACTATAGTAACTTCTTTTAATTCTTTATTGCCTTTCGACTATCAGCAACTTATTATGATTAATCTTCATGTGGTGGTAATTAAGTAAGAGCTTGGTGATCTTCAACAATCTACAATCACAAATATAGATCTTCAACAATATATAATCACTAATATTGAACTTAGAAGATCTATAATCAAATCTATAGAAATAAACGACCATGGTTGTTCTATTATAGACAATGATTTGAAAAGTTTATAGGATTGATGACAAGGAGTTTTTGAACTTGAAAAAATATCATATGATTATAAAAAAACTTTCATAATCTTTCACATTTGCAGCCACTAAAAATCTTTAGATATAAGCTTTAGAGTCTTATTGTACCTAAAATGTCTTGTTGCTAAAAAGTCGTGACGTGCTTAAAAAATATATAAATATGTTTTTTTTTAGAATATATATGTGACCTTTGGAATAGAAGAGATTATTTTTAAACTTAAATTTAAAAGTAACATGATACTTAAAGGAAATATTCTTCATATCATAAATAAAAAAATCAAAGAACATATTCAATTGAATTTGCTTGACAAAGATTGAATCAACAATTAATGTTGATTTTATTGCTTAAAGATAAAATTAGTCAAGCTTCAAGACAATCATTTTTTATTGATCAAAGTTACATCTCCTTCTTTTGAAACAAGATACAAATGTCTAGAAATTTTTTTTGTCAAACCTTGTTATTTTGTAGGTAAAGATGTCATCTTAAAATCAAATCTTCATAATGACATTTTTTAACAAGCTTGACAATATTTCAATATCTATGCTAACATGAAGTACTTCAAATTCTTGTGATATATATGTAGTAACTAGATTGGAAGGGCCTTTTAAATAATGATGTCATTCTTCAAAAGAATTCATAATTACAAGTAATTTTTTATTATAGATTTTATAGTTGATATTTACTACTAAAATTTTTTTAAAATAAAAAGCTATTAGATGGAATTTGTTATCTACTCTTATTTCTGAAAATATTATATCCAAAACAAAGTCTAATGCATTTGTTTCCATGAAAAATTCCTTAAAGAAGTTGGCATGATATAAGATTGATGCAAAAATAAATTATTTTTTATAAATATCAAATGATACTTTGACTTCTTTATTCCACTTAAGTTTGTCTTTACGAGTCAAATGTATAAGTGGAGCTACAACTTAAAAAAAGTTCTTGATGAAGATTTAGTAGTAATTAACAAAGTCCAAAAAGCATTGCATATCTCTTATTGTTCTTAGAATCTTCCAATCTATGATAGACTTGATCTTCTTTGGATCCATCATAAGTCCTTTATTATAAATAATGTATCCTAAAAAATCAACTTCAATAATATGGAATATACACTCTTTCGTCTTAACATATAATCTTGCATCTATAAGTTTTTGTGACACATAAAAAATATGAAGTTTTTATTTTTTATATTTTTAGAATAGATTAGAATATCATCTAAATAACAAATAACAAAATCATCAAGAAACTCACAAAAAACGTCATTCATGAGATATTGAAAAGCAGGTCGTGCATTTGTGAGTCCATACTTAGTTCAAAAAGCAGTCTTTTATTCATCTCCTTCTTTAATGCGGACTAAGTTGTATGCTCTTTGTTGAATCATTTATGTATAGATCTTTGTTTGATTGAATTAGTCTAAAAATCTTAAAATCAAAGATAAGAGATACTTATTCTTGATGGTGATCTTATTAAGTCTTCAATAGTCTATGTACATCTACAAAGATCCATTTTTTTTCTTCACAAATAAGTTAGGAGTTTATATTAGAGATTTTGAATGACTATGAAGTTTTTAGCCAAATTCTTGTCAATGTATTCTTTTAATGCACCCAATTCATTTTACAATCAATTATAGATTGGTCTAAATGGTAGTTGAGCTCTTTTTTGGAAATCAATTGAACAATCATAAGATTGATGTTGTAGAAGAATATCTACATTTTTTTTTCAAAAACATCCTAGAAATCTTAATACTGACTACAAATACTACTTAATATCTTTCTACCATCAGAAATGGATGTAGCATATATAACAAACAATAATCCTTCTTTTGTGGCATGTATAAAAGTTCTTACACATATCAATAAAAATTTGGAAGTACTAAACTTATGTATTTCTACTCAATAAATAGAATTTTGGATTAAACTATGAAAAATATTATCCATTTGAAGATTATATTTTTTTAACCACAATAATCTTAAAATAATCAAATTAAAGACAGATTTTATAATATTAAATATTACTATGTTATTCTAATCTTTAATTGCTACATCTAAAAGAACAATCTTTTGGATAATACCTCCAAAAGATAACAAACAATCATCTATCATTTCTATATGTATGGGTTTAATTTTCTTGACTAACAGTATTTTTTATTTTTTGACAAAATCTTCATTTATAAAATAAGTTGAGGCTCCTGAAACAAATAATGCAAAGACTTTATGATTTTTAGATCTTAAACATACATCTACTATAAAGCAAGATGAGGGATTTGAAGAAAAAATAAGACCTTTACTAGGTGTTATACATGATTCGAACCGCATGGTCCTTATTGTAGTTGAAAAAAATTTGTTTTCCAACACATTATCTTCTTTGGCAACCATGCTCTTCATTTTGTGATTATATTGCTTCTTTGAATAATATTGAACAATATACTAAGCTTCTCTATAATATAAGCATAAATCCTTTTAATGGTGTTGAGTCTTTTTTTTTCTTAGTAAGAGGTTTTAAATATACAATATTAATTTTTATTGATTTTGGCCTTAATAAATAGATTTTTGAAAGCTTAGGAGCTGCTATCATTACTTGATTTATTCTTCTTTAGATAAATAGTCGATTATTATATGTAATGGCTTGAATGATAAATTGTTCTAAAGAATCTGCTTTTAGCATTGTTAATAATAAATTTTTGACATCATCCTTCAATCCATATCAAAATTAATTATTAAGGGCTTTAACATTTCAATCCACATCACAAGCAAGATTTTAGAATTTAGTAATATATATGGTAGTTGATCGTGATTCTTGTCATAAAGATAAGAGCTTAGTCTATGTTAATCTTTTTCAATCATTTTTTTCAAATGTGGTTATAAATACTTATAAGAATAAATTCAAATCACAAAAGAATTGTGAATCATTTTCCATTAAAAGTGCAAAACAAGAGAGAGCACTTTTAGAAAAAAGTGCACTATTGAATGCAATTTGAATAAATCCATTGAAATATTGAAAAAGATGTAATCTTAAATAGAGCTTAACTTATTGAAAAAATTCTCAAAACTTTCATCTTGTTCCATCAAACTTCTCGGGCATATCAATCCTTGCTTCTTTTGTGCTTTTAGAAGCAAGATTTTCTAAATTTAATTGTAAGGCTGATCTACTTTCTTTCGTCAATTGTACAAGTATTTAGCATAGAATCTAAATTTTTTCCATAGGCATTATCTTAATACACTTATATGTCACTCAAAAATACAAAAAAAAATCATTCAAAGATAATTATATATTAAATTAGAATGGCAATTTTTAAAGACAAGAAGATTAGAAAGTCTTAAAACAAGACTAATAACTAGAGAAGCATTGATAAGAGTAAAGAAGGATTCATTCTTGCCTCCATATATACTATCTAACTAAGAGCTATGTAGCAATATTCTACAAAACCTCCAACACATGTTGACTTTGCAAGACACGTATCTTAACTTGCAAGGCAAGTTTTCAATATGCACGCCACATAGTTAGCTTCTTCTACAAGCTACTAATACCTGTAACATGTGGTTAACTTGTTGACTAAGTTTCTAACCTATCAATCAACTATAAACATGTATAAAGTCAAAACTACATCTATGAAGCTTCTAGGAAGCTTTTCTAGAAGATATTATGAAATTAATCTATTTTTATCTACTTCTACCTATTCATATAGGTATGTATGTTAGTGATATTAAAATATATGGATAAATTTAGTAAAAACTTAAGTCTATTATATATATTAAGTAGATGATAGATTATTATAGTATTAATAATATATATATATATATATATATATATCTTATTAAATTTTTATCTTAAAAAATCTATAAACATTCATAAATATTCAAAAAAAAACTTTTAGCATCATTAAAATCATAAAAATTCAAGTTAAAAGTTTAAATGTCTTTTTGAAGATAATTGCTTTACTATCTAAATATTGCAATTGATTTTTTTTTTGTTTTCTTAGTAATATAATTTTTTTTGAAAAGACATATAGAAGACTTTTCTTCAATCAAATATGATTGATGATTTTATTAATTACTTCAATAGCAAACATGTTTAAAATTAAATGATGATTATTCAATATATCTATATATATATATATATATATATATATATAAAAGATTATTCAATATATATATTTAATACTACAATCTATATATTAATATTTTTTGTATTTTGAAAGTGCTAAATATTATATATTAAAATTATAATAAAAAATTATTAAAAATTTGATATTCTATTTTTAAATTTCTAAATTTTTTTTTGACATGACTTCTCAAATTTTTGTGAAGTAACCTCTTGATGTGGATCACTAAAAAATATCCCCCAAACTAAGAAATTGAAGACAAAGAAGAAAAGAAAAAAAAATGAAATTCATTGTAGTTTAAAGCAAATCAAAGCAAGCTTTTTTTTTCAAGCTCATAAAATAGGAAACTTTTTCCATGTGGAGGGAACTTTTTTCAAGCTCATTTCCCCTCAACAGCACCCTACGCACAAACCCCGAGGTCTGCTACCAGAGCTGCTGGCCTCCACCCGATCGAGAACCAATTGAACGGCGAAGATGCACCATACAACAGCCAATAGGAATCCACTCCCTCCCACCGCCCCCAAGGACGATGCAGTGGGAGGAGGGCAGCAGCAGCGAGTGGCGGTGAAGGAGGGCCCAATGGCGGAGCTGGTTTGATGATCCATCGCCACCAGTGGGGGTCTGTTTGTTAGTTTCTCATGAGAAGACTGACTCTGAGCCGCAATCCCGACGAGCGCCACAGTTGTGGGTCAGTGTCGTTCTAGTGTCCAAGTGAGTGAGTGAGTGAGTGAGGAGGAGGAGGGTGGGATTGATCTCGACGTGAACCGCAGGTTGTTGTCGTCGTCATCGTCGAAGGATCAGGTAGTTGCATTGCCAGGCAAGAGAGAGCGATAGTTAGCCATGGCTATGGCCACCGCTGTGCCGTGGACAGGTAGAGTAGTAGTGGTAGTTCCCAGTGGGTTGATTCCTTGTGGGAATCGTGGTGACTCTTCGATCGGTCCGAGATTGGGAGCCATTCCAGAGACCGGCGCTTCCTGTGCTCTGCCTGCGCTCCGGCTGCAGTGTTGTCGCTGGAGCAGTGACCTGGTGGCCGCGATGAGCAGCTCGCAGAACGGGAGTTTTTCTTTCAGGAGGATTCGGGGGGCGATGGTTGTGGCTAAGGCCGTGATAGGACAGGCGGAGGAGGAGGAGCAGCAGGCAGCTGGTGTTGATGTGAAGGTTTTTCTGGAGGATTTGAAATCAGTTGGACGGGTGAGAAGTTTTCTAGCCAATGGTTGTGATGCTGTCGAAGAGGTTAAGGAGCTGGCAATGTTGTCGATGTGATGTTGTTATTGTCGTTTTTCACGGTGTTGGCAAGAGGCGCTTATGCGGTTTAATTGATATTGTCTTGTGCTGCGCACCGGAGAGATTCTTGTGAAATGTTCTCGCGAATGCTTTGACCGTTTTACAGCGGTATTCATTGAGCTCTGTGTCCGCAAAAAATTAACTGATTGACTCTTCGGTTGTTCAAGTTTGTTCCCTCAGGGTACATTCTTCACGCAGCCGTCTCCTGAGTGACTTTATAGTAATGGCACAGTTGTTGAACACACCCATTCTTAGTCATGTGGGAGGTAGGTTTGAAGTTGGGAAATTTGTTTGATAATGCAAGTTGGGGAAACAATGGTGCGTTCATTGCAGTCAATTTGCCGTCGGATCGATTTTTAGCGGTAGACAGGTGCAGGAATGCTAGGTCGTGAAATGCAGAGAGTAAAAGCAAAGCAGCTCTGCATAAGTTGGGAGATTAGTAAGAATCTCACGGTTGTCTTGCTCACTTTCCGCTGCGTTGCATTGGATTGCTTGGTTCGGAGTTGGATTGTGCACATTCGGATTCGGATTGTGGAAGAATTACGCAAGTGGCGAGTGATCATACTGTGTTGTTCGTCTTTACTAGCTTTCGCTTGTGTTAGTATTCGATTCGGAATGTACATTGTCCGAAATGTACTTCAGGGATGTACCGCTAATGTGATAGAGAAATACGGGATTTTCCTCGCAAGATTGAGCCTGGATTTGGCACGATGGGCTAATCTGTCCGTGTTCGTATTCTGTTCGATGTAGTGGCGAGGAACTCGCATTCATCTGCAGTGGGATTGTTGTGAGCTTCACCAATTTTTCGGTCGTGTCTGGGTTTGAGATGGCTGAAAAAGTTTCTTTTTGCAATCTACTGTTCTGGCAGTCGTTGCTTCGTGATGCCAGTTGACGCTCCTAGATTCGAATATGATCAATTGATCCTGCTATCTGAAACGCACACCACTTTTGCATCTGTTGATTTAATTTTCTTTATCTTTAGTGCACTCCAGAATGTCCCAGTTAGGGAAACTGAAGCGAGAGCAAATGCACTTGCTGCCTGGATGTATGCAGCAGTGGGAGGGGCACTGCCATACAATACTGTGTTGGTGGTTACTACAGGTTTAAAATATGTCCTGAATAAACTCAGCCTCTACAGAATTGATGGAAGTGCTTCGGGCTTAGGTGTCAATTGTCCTATTTGGGCCTATTACGCGCAGTGATCAAGGTAACACCTCTGCGAAGAGAATGTGAAGTATGATTGAACTTTCCTGTAATCCTCAAACGTCTTACAACATATGTGTGCGCTTGTACCCACAGGTTCGGTTGATCGTGAACACCGGAGTGGCCGTGTTGGAATCCGTCACCAATCTAGAGAAGCTCTTCTATCACACACTTCCTGGGCGTGGAGAGTATGCTAATCTGATGCTGAGGGAAGACAACGTGGATTTTCATCTGCTGATCGACCAAGTTGTCTCTGCCAAGCTAGAGACTGGGAAGTCGTCCCGAGGGGACATCCCAACGTACATGATACGATTTATTGACACAAACGAGGCTGTTGCAGCAAGCTTGCTTGTAATGTGGAAACCCGGCACGAATGGCGACTATGATGATGGTCAGGTAGATGGGTATCAAAATTTGTTGAAGAAGTATGGTTCTGAGATCACGTTTACTCCAAATCAATCGCAATAGGATGCACCCCAGAATTGGAAAGATATGACCTGGGTATCTGCACCCATGTGCACACAATATGGGTATGGACATGAGTCATTCCTACAAGCAAAACACCGTTTTTACTTACAGCTGGCATCAGATGTTTGCTATCTGATCAACTCAATCGACTTGTATATTGCGCCGAGGGCGTGTTTAAAGTGCCCAAATCGTGCTATTGGAACCTGGTCGCCGCAGATTCTCTTCTTCATCGCCGTCAGTCTTGTGTCTACAACTGATGCTGCCGTCTATTCGAAGAACGATAATCATGACTGGTTAGTTATTAAATTGCTATTAAAAATATCTTATCATTGTTGAAAGATCTCTGACTGTGAGTTGTGATTTAAATATGGAAGGTATCACTTCAACTCATGGCCTTCGGTACAAGTGTTCAACATAACTTCACTTCGTACTTGCCAATTAACGCCGAATGTCAGAAGACATTGCAAATTTGGTGTATTTTACTGATCCAATTCTTCATTCTTGTGCTTAAGATTCAAGTAACAATGTTGTCATTATCCTTTGTTAATGCGTATTAATGAAGTAACTAAGAGAAGCTTTTCAACTAATGTTAATGTTAAAGCTTCTCTTAGTTACTTCATTAATTAATCCTTTGTTAATGCGTATATATTGTGATTCAGGCTGGTTGACATTCTATTATTAAAAGGCCATGAAAAAATAAAAATAAAAAAAATCAATTAATGAAGTAACTAAGAGAAGCTTTTCAACTACATGGTATATCTTAAAACACCTAAAGATCCTATTTATATTTACAAATTTTTTTTCATTTTTTATAAAAAAATATAAGCAATTTAAACTATTTCTATTTTCATCTATTTAATTCTACTTACTTAAGGGGTCTTTGTACTTAGAAGATAATATGAGAGACCACAATTTTTAAATGTTTTTTTTAGAAGTCTCAAGATTTCAACCAATCAAAAGATATAAATGTTGTATTTTTTTTTTATCTTGTTTCATCAATATAAAGACTTCTTTAAGTAGTCTGGATAATCAAAACAGTAGAATAATTAGTTAGTTTGAAACTTAGAAGATAATGTGAGAAGTCACAACTTTTAAATCCTTTGATTGATTGAAGTTGAAAAATTCTAGAATACAATACTATTTATTCCATATAGAAAAAAAGTGAGGTTACTATTACTTGATTGGTTGAAATTGAAAAACAATATAATACTTCTCATAACTGTTAAAATTAAGATATAAAATGACATATTTAAACTTTTAATAGAATAATTATTTCATCCATTTCATATCTCCTTTTTACTTTATACTATATCTAAAGAATGATTTTCTGCATCAAGAGAGGAACATTGATAAAACTTTTGAACCAAGACCTTTAGATATAGTATATAGACCATAATTACCTATAATTTTAATTTTTATACATCACATTATGATAGTCATATTTAATATTTTTTTATTTTAAAAGAAAGAGATGAGAAATAAATAGAAAAAATAGAGATAAATATGACCTTTATTAAACATATATATATGTATATATACATACATATATATATATATATATATATACATATAATTCATATTCAAAGTTTAATAGCAAAGATAAAAGTATAAATTTATTTTTAAAACAAAAGTATATTTTTTATTGGTTATATACATTATTAAGTTAGACTTTAGAATGTATAAGTAGTTAATATAATATATTAATAAATAAATAAATAAATAAAGCATTGCTCTTAAAAAAGACCAATTAGAAATCTTGATTTATAATTTTTATATCTAAATTTAAAAATTAACTAGTCAACTTATTCCAAGAAAGCAAAGTTTAACTAATAATTTTTATTTTTAATGTGATTTATTTTTTGAGTTTTTTAAAAAATTAGTTCATTAATTAATTAATTTTTGGCATTTTATTTAGTTGTATACAAAGATCAAAAAATCATGAATAATTTTTTATTTTCTACTTGATAAAATAAATATACAGAATACTTTGAAATAATTTTCAAATGTAATTTACGTGGATAGAGTATCAGCCCTATTAATAGCAAGCTGAACAAGCCTTGCATAATAACTATATGGTAGAATTGTTTATTAGTTTTCTTTGAAGATTTGAAAACATTTTGGCTTTCTCAATCTAAAAGTGTAAAGGACTCTTGGGTATACAACCCTTTTTTATTGAGTAGACCCTTCTCCATGCCAAAGTTAATAAGTTTGGATTCTGAATAATGATTCATGTTATACTTATTACTTTAATACCAAAATTTGATATATCCTTATCCATTTGTATTTTTGTTATCTCAACCTTCAATTCTTTTGTCCTTACAAACCTTTGGGTATTATTTTTTTTAAATAATACAACAGAAAAACAAAAAATGTTTATTATTGTTGTTACTTCTTAATATAAATAGAAAATAAATAAAATCTTATTTACAACAAAACTAATTATTTTTTTGAACAAAGGAGGTCCACGCACTAAAAGCAATCCACCCAACAGTTCCCAAAGTTTAACATCTCTATAACCATAATGAGTAGTTAAATACACTTGTGATACCAAAAAAGATCCAATGGATATTTTATTAATGCATACAACTACTTCTACTGTAGAAGATAATAGTTTAGACATGTTAATGAATACTAAACTAAATTATATACCTTTGATGATTTCAAATAGAAAAAAGTCATAAAACATTGTCAAATGCTTTGATTAATTCTAATATGAAGATAAATGTTAACTAGTAGAAGTACTACATATACTAAATATAGGGTTTATAATAAAATTTAGGGTATAGGAACAAAAAGATACAAAACCAAAAAAAAAGAAAAAAGGATGGTTAATAAAATTGTTACCATGTAATCTAAAACTTCAGAAAGAACATATTTATGAGATTATTTTTGACAAGTCAAGGCGCCCATAGGTGGTTTTTCCTGTAACTGATTACCAAATCTTTGCAGAGTAATTCAAAGTTTTTAACCTACATCGAGGGTTAGTCGCAACGAATGTGGACATAGTGACCTCTAAATGCTACATTTCCACTTCATATCAAGCCTATCCACATACGCAGTACTCATCGCCTAAAACTTTAACTGTCACAAAATTAGACTGGGAATCCTCAAGATTGCGGATGTTAACTTGAGATGAACATACCCAACCGGGTAAAGTTTAGGTAAGAGAAAATAGAGTACAGTGAGGCAACTAGGTGAAAAAAATCACCGGAGCAAAACTCGTGATAAGGTATTCATGTTAACTACCTGCCGAGAGTGAACAGATCACTCTTAAATCTACGCAACAGACAAGAACTTGAAACGACTTCACTAAATCTACTTAGAACTCGAAGGTAACTAGAAAAAGGCACAATACTTTAACTTCTTAACATGCGCGATTACCAGAACTGTGGTCGCGGCGGAAGGGATCATCAATCCTGAACAGAGGAAAGCTGAACCGTGAAACTGCGTTCAACACTTCGTCTCATTATCTGGTGACAAGTAACATAAGCCACTGATAAGATTATATATTATCAGCCAAAGGCCCATGACTCACCACAACTTGATTCTCAGCAATTGTGTCTCAAGAATTTTCCGGAGCCCTTGCTACGATGCTCCAAGCCGTCTTAAACCAGTCTTCAGCTTGATGGTAAAATTGAAGCCCTTTTCACCTGGAGTAGAGAAAAGGTTGCCCAATAATCCTATGCTATACTTGTAATCCTAATAAAAACCTCTCACCACTTTTCGTGTTCCCACAACTATCTCAATGGACTGCATCCCTCTGGGTTTATTCTATCTTTACAAAAGGGAGCCTCACATTAACTGAACGGGGGACAAAGACGTAAGAGAAGACTATCCAAAACTAAATTTTCACGAGTGATCTTAATTCTCAGCCTTAAACCTCAAACAAGATGAGGTCCTGGCGTGCAGCCAATGGCCACTTGCCTAAATAAAAAGAAAAGATTATCGTCCATATTTTCATAAAAAAAAACTGTAAAGCTTAGTCCATTCCCGCAGTTCCTATAAACAGATAAAAAGATCACAGTTAAATTCAGTAGACACAAGAACTTCGTAGCTTGGTAATAGTAGTCCCAGTCAATAATCCTCATCTTTAGCAGAAAAATAAATCGGTTACCGTAATTACAAATCAAACATTACCTTAATCCCTGACTGATAATTCTATTAGCGCAGGCAACAAACAGAAGCAAAATGGTGAATTAGTTTAGTAAAGGATCCTGAACAAGTTTTTAGCGAAGGATTGAGAACAAATTTAATGCAGATTGTTCCATTAGAATGTGGGGGATCCTCTCAAGGTTTATCAGTCACATTCTATATTCTCATTGTGAACATATTTTTCAGCAGAAAATAATGACAATTGAACAATACAAGCCCTCGTCACCTGTGAGTTCTGAATCGTGTGCGAGTCTCACACCTATTCACAATAAGACAAAAATTGGAATGTTATTCAGATACAGAAATTCATTAGAATTTCTGTATGTCACTAGTTGGATGAATCGCGTTACCTCTAAATCAACCGCAAAATGTGAAACCTTGGGAGCATGCTGATGTCACTATGAAAACACCACCTCCTGAAGGATCATCCAAACTTAACGTCGAACGGCTGTTGTTTCTCTTCCACTATACAAAAATCAGAATATCCACCTGCGCTTGGGCTGCGGCATGGTGACTTTGCATTTCTTGAAGTTTCGTGCCGGCGTTTGATTTCTCTGTAAAACCCAATGCATCTTAAAATGTCAATAATTATATTAAATGGCTGTTCTACATGCATCACTATGTCGCAGAACGTTAAGATAATGATAGGACTATACAAACTTATCCTCTGGCGACATCTATTGCATGATACGAACTACATTTAAAGTCAAATTATTGCAAGTTCTATTAACGCAGCCTCCGGACATGTTGTGGTATTCATCCATAAACCCCAAACATTGCACACTACTGGGAACATTCTTTGAAGATTGAAAATAAATAATCACATTTTCGTGGTCGTGCTCAGATAGGGTAATAAGCAGCAATACAGAACAGTCTCAGAAGTTCGTCCTTAGCTACAAACCTGAGAGAATGTAGAATGTGTGGCATTCTCTTTCTTTTCTTTCTTCTCGTGCTCTAGAGCCTTAAGGTCTCTTCTCACTTTAAGTTCTCTCCCATAGTTGATAATACAATTCCCATCCGCTGAAAAGCAAGCCAATCCCTGTCGATCACCACCATCTGCTGCACCATAAAACAGTTAGTAAAATTCATATAAACTAGAACACTTCAAATAAACGGACATCGATTATTTACAAGGACATAGAAATGGCTGATCAAGCAGAATAAGAGTCTCTAGGCACTACAATAAATACAGACCTGATATACGCATACAAAAATCTCAGGTCGAATTAATCATGCGTTCACAATCGTATGTACAAACTGCGCAACTACAACATAAATTCAAGGATTTAAGAAGGAACATCCTCCATGCGTCAGAACTACTTGCCTGCTCGGGACGTGAGCAAATAGGGATTTCCTGTGGAACTCTTGACAACCAATGCCTTTAATTGACCTTGAGAATCCTCCAAATATGAAGACAAACTGCAAACATGTGCTTCCAGCTCTGTTTTCCCCTCGTGATGTAACTGCAGCTTCTGACAGGTGTCCAGCTCCAGCATTGTCTCTGGATCCTCAACTAACACTCCCACCGAGGGATGCTGAGAATTTTCGACGCAAACATCACCATCAACATCGAGCGAATCCCTCTCACTTCTTGATTTCACCAATTTCTGCTTCAGAAAACTCAGCTCTTCAGCAAATCTCTTCGTCTTCTCTCTCACATTCAATATCAAATCGTCCAGCTCCTGACACAGTCTTGTCAAAATATCTACCTTCTGGTTACTTATTCCCTGTTTTCGTTCCAATTTTTCCTTTTCTTCACCAACACTTCTCAGTAGCTTAGCAAGCTCCTGACAAACAGCCATAATAAACTCTACCCAGCCCAAAATGGCCTGTTGAAGCTCCTCCATTGGGTCCATATTTGCAACAGTCAAGTCTGAAACATCCATCTGTTCAGAACATAACTCTTGCCGATCCAGATCAGGCTCAAGATCCTTCACAAGGTCGTCATTACGCCTGGGTAGCCCAAAAGCTAAACTTTGTCGATCAAGACCAGGTTGCAGATCTTTCACATGGTCATAATTACGCGTGGATAAGCATCCTAACTGCATTGACATTTCCAGCTGCCTGGTCAGGTTTGAGTTCTCATCCACCAAATTAACCATCTGCAAAGTCCAGGACCGCAAATAAGGAATAAGTATTTAGAATAAGTGAATTTCAGAAACAAACCTCAGATGCTACTTGAATACAATCAAGTACGATAAAAGGCTTCAAAACGGAATAATTTTAATAATACGACAAATCTCTAGAAATCCAGCCACTGTAACTTCTCTTGAATAGAACAAGACATCCATACATGTCTTGCACGTTCTAGTCTTCGAATTTTAATAGACGAATCCAATGAATTGAAGCGACTCTTTGACTCCATATCTACTCTTTATTTATTAAGAGAATTATAAATACACAACCAATTTACGAAGTTTCAGTAACTTGAAACTGTGGTTCTGATTGGAGTATATGTATCTATTAGACGTTACTCAGAACTGGTGACCTGTTTAGTGAATTTACGAAGTGATCAACACACTAACATGCATCTTATAATGAGTCAACATGCTAAAGTCAATACTACTACACAAGAATGCATGCGTACAAGATGCCTTTGAAGCACGTGAAAGCATATAACCCTCGAGAAGACAAACATAATTCATCCAAAAAACAGACTTGGCTGCTTTATCCTCAAAAATGTATCAAAAAACAGAATAAGCCGTTCAAATTTCTCGCGGGATAATTCTAGGAAGAATGTCTTATGAATTATGACTATACCGATGAAACCTAACCCCTTATACAACTATGACAGTGGCGAAGACTAGTACATACATTACTAGTAATGAAAATAGAATTCTCGTGAGTCTTCTGTCATTAACCAGCGAAGCAACCATTCCAAATTACTGAGAAATGACCACTCCTTGCCACTATTGACAAATCCCAAGACTGATACAAAAAACATGCTCTAGTTTATAGTTATGACATTAAGAAAGTATCTTCATACAATCTCTTGCATATGCTTGATGCTTGTTTGCAATGATATGTTGAGAATGCGCACCTGTTCCTTAAATGTCTCTAACTGCTTAGCAAGCTCCAGTGCTTCCTCGTTGTACTTTTTTGCATCATAATCAGCTTCCTGGAATCTTTTCGCGTAGTCCTGCAGTTGCTCCCCCAAGCCCTGCATTTCACTCAGAAGGTGACCCTTTTCTGTAACAACGTCACCATTCTGCTCTTGTAACAGAATTATCTGGTTAGCCAATTCGTCTTTGTCTCTCCCAATATCATGTACACAGACTTCCAGAGAGGCTATTTGTGCATGAAGATGCCCAGCAGCGAGTTTCGATTCTTCAAGGGATATGAGCAATTGAGAATTTTCCTCTTCCAAACAGCGTAACTTCGCAGCGCAATCCTGTTCAAAGATTTGTTTCTCAAGTTCCAATCTCTGAACCTGCTCTTTCAAATTCTGACGCTCTTCCTGTATAATTAGCTCAAGGTTTCTCATGGTGACACTAAGTTTCAAATTCTCAGATTCCCAATTCTTCAAAATTAAGGCATCTTCAACCTTCTCATCTCCCAGTGACTGCCCTGAAAGATGTGAACCATGATCCTTGGACGTCTCTCCAAAACTCTTCTCATCAAAGCTATGCACTAGCGAATCCCGAAATTCTATCTTGTCTTTTCGTCTTTGTACTTCTTCAAGGTTACTGGCAGCATCTGCCAACTGCATCTCTGCTTGATTGCTCTCCATCTTCTCCTCCAGTAAAACAACTTTTCTGCTGTGTTCTAGATTCTCCGCTGGTAGTTTCTGAACAAGTAGATTAAAGGAATCAAGTGAATTCACTAATTCATCCTTGTCCTCTTTCAGAACTTGAAGCTGGAGGAGCGAGTCCTTCTGTGCGGTAGACAGGCTTTCTACTATTTCTTCGAGTCTCCGCACCTCTGCTTGCCGTCGGTCCACCTCATCCTCAAATACCTTGATTGTGCCCTCATACTCTACAATTTTTAATTGCAAATCTTGAACAGAAAATTTGAAAACTTCAAGAGATTTCACCGATTTAGCCTTCTCGTCTTTCAAGGAATGCAGCTGGAGGAGTGAATCCTGATGAGCAGTAGACAGAGACCTCACCTGTTCTTCGAGTGTCTGTCTATCAGCTTGACTTCGCGCCACCTCTTCTTCAAGCAACTTAACTCTATCCGATATTTCAACATTTTTTGCTTGCAGCTCTTGAACAAACAATTTGGAGACATTGAGAGACTCCACCAATTCAGCCTTGCCTTCTTCAAAAGCCTTAAGCTTAAGTAGTTGTTCCTGATGCACAGTCGACAAACTCTCCATCTTCTCTTCAGTTTCCCAAACCTGTGCTTGCAGTCTTTTCGACTCCTCTTCGACAGAAGAAAATTTACTTGAGAGCTCTACATTATCAGCTTGGAGCTTCTGAACAGATAAAGTGGATGCATCAAGGGCCTTGATCAGTTCATCTCTCTCCTCTACCAACTCTTGGAGCTGAAGGAGTGCATTCTGATGTGCAGTAGACAAGCTCTCCATTTGCTCTTCAAGTCTCTCTGCCTCCACTTGCCTTCTTTCCATCTCGGTCTCCAGAAATTTGGTATTGCTGATATGCTCTAAGTTCTCTGCTTGCAACTTCCCAAGAACAGAATTCGAGCTATCAATCGACTTCCTAAAATCAATTGCCTCTTTCTCCGCCAACTCAATCCGAGCGAATAGCTTTTTCTGCTCAAAGAGAAGCTTATCTTTTTCTTCTTCCAAGCTAGACAAATGACCACTCATCAACTGGATTTCGTCATGCCGTTTCATCAACTCCTCTTCCAGTCCACGAATTGTCTCACTCAATTCGGAGTTTCTCACCTGCAGCTCTTGCACCGCATTTCGTGATTCCTCAAATGAACGTTGGAATTGAACTTTCTCATCACTCGTAGACACAAGCTGAGAATCTAACTCTTTGCGCTGATACTCATTCGTATCTTTTTCTACTTCCAAAATTTGAAGCTGCTCCATCAAATTGCTATTTAAATCAGTCAATTCCTGAATTGTCTGTAATGACTGAGATTCCATGGTCTCCAAAACCTGCAACTGAGAGAGTAACTTTTCTTGTGATTCTTTCATGCTCGAACTACTATCCTCCAGACCAAGGACACGGTCCTTCAACAGATCAACCTCCATCTGTTTTTGCGATAACTCTACTTCAACCTTTACAAGAAGGTCCACATTCTCAGCGTTCTTCAAATGTAAGTGACTTAACTCAGCACTCTTATCTTCCAACGCTCTCTCAATGTCAGATTTTTCCTTCTCTAAGGATTCAATCCGCATAAGATTAACATCGTGAACAGAAATCATCCTTGTGGAACCCTCCCTGAGAGTATTAATCTCCTCATTCAAACTTTGGACCAAGAGATTGGATTCCTCCTGGATGCTCATAACATGGCGTTTCTCTTCCTCAAGGGACTCCAACTGCCGGGTAAAGTCATCATGTTCTATCAACGACTTCGCTTTTTCTCTCTCCAAGATATTGATCGCATCATGCAGCTTTTGAGTATCTTCTAGCATCTTTTCCTTCTCTTCTTGCAACTGAGAGTTTTGCAGTTCCAAACCCTTGAGCAGCTGAGTTGTCTCATCTAAATTTTTTGCTAGCTGTTTCTTCTCAGCTGCTGGCCCTTGAAGCCATTGGTTGAGTTCCTCTATTTCGTAAGCCATTTTGTTTTTGTCGTACTCCAGAGTATTTACACGATGTAACAGAGTTTTTTTCTCCTCAAATAAAAGTTCGTTCTCGGTCAGCATTCTGACCTTGTCCTGCTCCAGCATAGCTATTGCGGCTGCCAAGCGACCGTTCTCATCTTGTAGTTCCTGTAAGCAAAAGTAAAATAAAGGAAATAGTGAAGCGATTAGGTGCAGTACATCATATTCGAATTTTTACCATAGCTTATTGCATTGTAGTCGAACTGGGAAATTTATTGAGCACGGATGAAATGAAATCAATGATGTTGAGGACCAGATATACTACGCCTGCAAGAGAAAGGATTCAAGACCACCTAATTCAATCAAGGAACTTGCAACGAAATACCTGTTCCTTGCGCAACTCATTGAGTCGTTTAGACAATTCCCCAACTTTAGTTATTGCTTCGGAATTTTTCACTTCAACTTCTTGTAGCTGCCGACGAAGCTCCAGAACTAATCCATCATATTTCAGTTTCTCATTGCTCCTCTGGTCCTTGACTTCACTGAGTTCTGTGGCTAGATTGGCCTCGCTATCTCGAACTGCTTGGATCTGATCCCAAGCAGCCTGCAACTCTGCTGCTAGTTCCAGACGTTCTCCTTCTTGCCTTTCTTTCACTTCCTCAAGCTTGTCAATTTCACTCTTCAACCGAGTCGTTTCTTCTCGTAATTCTTGAATGAGTTGATTAAAATTTTCTACTTTATCCATCAGATTCTTTATCTCTTCTCCTGACATTTGCAAGCGTTGCTCCAGATCTTCACCCTTGCTGATAGATTCGGCCTTCTCAGCTTCTAAACCTCGGACTTGCGTTTCCCAAGCAATCTCCTTCAAGTCTATCACTTGCTCTGCTTCCTCTTTCAGTTTCACAAGTTTAGCAACCTCTTCTGCAAGTTCACGCTTCTCCTCTTGCAAAGTATTGATGTTGTGGGAGGTTTCCTGTCTTAACGCCTCAAGGGCTTGGGAAGTTTCTACAGACTTGGAGCTTAGTTCATCTTTTTCCTTGTCCAATGCTAACAACTGTTCTTCAAAACTCCTTATCTTTTGTTCGAAGATAGCTTCCTCAACATCTCTTCTTTCACTAAGTTCTCGCAAGTCAGAGGTGAGCAGTGCTTCACGCTCATGAGCTGCCCGCAGCTGCTCCCAGACTGTCTGAATACCAGCCACTAACTCCATTCTCTCTGCTTCTATTGCCAGTTTATCCTGTTCAAGCTTGTTGTAACCCTCAATAAGCCGTGACTGCTGTTCCCAAAGATTCTGCACCGATTGGCTAGCTTCATTGGACTCATCTATGAGATGTTTGTTGTCCTCTTCTAGCTCTCGTACTCGGGTGTTAAGACTATCAACTAATGTCGCTGATGTCGATTTCTCCACCTCCAAGCTCTGAACATGCTCCTTACAGATTCTGAGCTCAGCCTCTAATTCCCCATTCCTTCGTTCCTTCTCTTGAACAAGTCGTTCAAGATCACTGCTAAGGCTTTGCTTGTCAGCTTTTAACTCCTCCACGAGTTGATCTAGCTTGCTTGCTTTTATCACAACGTGCGTATTTTCTTCGCGGAGGCCCTGTAGCTGTAGTTGCAGATCGAGAAGCTGATCCCGTGTGATCTGGAGTTCAAAAGCCAAACCCGAAATTTTTCTCTCTGCGATTCGCTTCTGCTCATCATATTCACTCGACAACGAAGCATTCCTGTATTCAAGCTGGCGTATCGCAGCGTTTGATATCTCAATAGTGGACAATAAATCATGTTGCTTGACCTCTAAAGCGCAGACGTGTTCTTGACAAGTCTCCAGCAAACCAACAAGCTTCTCTTCCCTTTTCTGTCTATCTTCTAAAACAACCGCTACTTGACTCGTCAGTTTAATATTTTCCTCATTAACATTGTTTAGGGCGGACTCTGAATCTCTAGACTTCACTGAAACACTGCCGTGCTCTACCTCAAGCTCACGGAGCTGTTTCTCAAGATATTCTAATTGACTAGATAACCTACAAACCTCATCCTCGTCCTCGTGCTTGAAAGCTGATATCTCGGATTCTAACTGAGCATGACTTTCATTGACTATTTGAAACTGTGCCTTCGGTGCCTCAACCTCTGCTACTGGCTTAAGCCCCTCGACTTCATCCTCGCGAATTGACAACTCTACCTCACTACCTTCCACCTCCAGACGCGTGTCCTCTAGCGGCAAAACGTCCACCAATTGGCAGGATTCATTGGATGCACCCCTCAGAAGTTGGTTCTCCTCCTCCAGCCTTCGAAGCTCCTGCTTCAAGTCCTCAATTACAAAATTGAACTGCATGCTGGATTCCTCATTGGATGTCTCAGCATCATTGTGCGCTTCTCCTGAATCGCCCATCATTTGTTCCTTCGGTCGTTGCACGTAACCCTCTGAAGAAGCTACATCATCCTGTACCTGAATTCATCATTGAGCATGTTCAGAGCTATATTTACACTATCACTCCTTGACTAACTTTTCCTGTTACAAACTCCCCGCCTACAAAGACGATAGCGGCAATAATCTCCAGGTTAACCTCAAGAAGTCCAGGATACCAGTGGTTACCGACTAAACTGGGTAGACCAATGAACAGGATGATATCGACAAATATGTCACTCTTGGCATCAGATTTAAAAGACAACCGCATCACAAGTCTGAAGCCCAGCTGATCGTGATATTATATGATTCACATCCTTCTCATCAACATTTCAATTGCGTGGGTATTAATGATCGCAAGACCAAGTCATTTCCTGGACAGACAGGGTTCGGGACACCAAACGATACAAATACGAAACCGAACTCGAGACATATCTCACATTCACGTGATGCCATAAACTCGGACAACTTCCTGTTTCGGTCATTTATTTCTAGCGCAACATGTTCATGTTAGGATCAATAAAATAAGCACTCCTGGACGCAAGGTATCACGCCCATCAATCCAGGATTTCACTAAAACCCTAAACCTTAGTGTGATCTGCAACGCTCACCACAAACCACGAAAATAGACCACTCATAAGGCTGCGACTCTCTAATCCGAAAAAAAAATATGAGCGACGCACAGTGATCCACTTCGTAATTCCACTCCCGTACCGACCCGTAGCCCAGCATCAGTGATTCACAAAACATCATCATCAGCAATCAAGCTGGAAGCAGATCTCACCTCGGATGACTCCATGTAGGCTCACGAAATGAAACTCCCATTCCCGTACAACCATATACCAAACCTTAACGGCCGCGAATTCCTGGTCCTCCACCAGATCCAAACCAACCACATACACCAGACACGAAAAAAAACACCAAACTACGGGCGGACTCCATGCATCACATCCCAAACCTATGCGCAGCAGTCCGAACCTTGAAGTTTTGTTTTTCTTTTAAAAGGAAAACTGCCGCGCGCCTGCTTCAAAAAAATTCCAACTTCTACAATCCTTTAAAAATCCCCTCCAGACTGCCCTAGCGTCACATCGCCACTACCTCACCAAAAAAACAAAACCTACGATCCAAGACTACACAAACATAATGCGTTTTCAAGTGAGTCTGCATCTCCAACACATTAAGAGAAAAAAATAAGGAATTGTTTTTTAATTAAAAATTAAAAATCCTCGCCACCTGCACTACTCAACCTAGGCCGGCTATTCGGAAGACAATTTCTTCGAATGTTCCGGGAGAGGAGGAGGGGTCCAGATCCAACAGCCGGCGAGAGGCCCAGTGCTCATCGAAGTACGTGCAGGCAGGGGTGGGGGCCGGAGCACCAGTGGGCCTTGCAGACCGCCGGATGGAACAGCTCACCACTGCTCAAACACTCGCCGGGTCACTGCAAATCTAGCCCTCCCAAATTTAAGTTGTTTACTCCAACACCGCCCCCCGCTTCATTTCCGCGAACCCTTCCCCGTCGCGCTCTGAAAGTGAACGTGCACAACTCTGTCGGGTTGAGGGCCCGATTAATGCCCGCCGGCATCCCCGCCCACCCGACGAAACCTCCCCCTACATAACCTGACCCCGCCTTGCCCGGTATTTCTTCTTCTTCTTCCGAACCTATCTATTCCCGAGCCTGAGCCTGAGCCTGAGCCCATCCCCACCCCCTCCCGGTTAGTCCGCTGTTTGTTGACAAAGCCTGCCCATTTCTGGGTCTCCGAGACTTCTTCGTGTCGTGGCTCCCGTTGCTTCCGTTTTCTACCCGTTGCCAGAGCTGACGAGTTCTGCCGGCCAACCAGCCCACCCTGATCACAGGGATCACAACGCGTGGAGCAATAGTGTGAGCGAGTGAGTCTATCTATGTACCTGGCTCCAGATAGGCTATATATAATTTTTCCATTTTAATCTATATGTCTCTTGGTTTGTGACTTATTTTTGCACATCCACAATTTGTGTTTGTGCTGCTTTTAGCTTTTCCTGATTAATGGGTTGTGTGGGGGGCTGTCACTACTGACATGCTACTCACCCCATTTGCATTGTCCCAAATCCATTTGCTGCTTATTTTAAACTCTGTTTTGTGCATGTGTTGTCTTGATGTTTCCAAGGCTGGCATGGAGAGTGAGCTGGATGGGTGTTTTCTAGTATGGAAGTGACTGACTGACAAGTAAGAGTGGGTTTCAATGGAAGACAATTTCTGGCCTTGGTGGCAGTTGCCTGTCCTTTAGCTTGCCATTGCATGCTTAAAGGGGGATTGAGTCTTATTTTTTTGTCATTATGGCATTGACAATTTTGGAGGTGTATGTGATATGGCAACCCCAAGAATCATGCTCTTTTAACAAACTCTGTCAGTCTCTTCAGATAGCTTTCTTTGACATAGTTGAGGCCATCCTCCTTGGGACCTGTTGTGCATGCAGTGTGGTGCAGGCTGAGAGTCCACAATTGGCATCACATCTTTATCTCTTTATGCCCATATTGGTACTCTAAAAACATGCAAGAAAAACATCAGCTTCTTTTGTCAATAAGCCAGCCTCAAAATTATTGATTTTGTACACCAAAGAAGAAAAAAGAAAAATGGTCACTCATTCAGTGCTGCCTTTTGCAGTTTGAATTCTTCCACATGTTCCACATTAAGCTTCTCACCTAGACACCATTTAAAATGTGAGCTAATGGAGGTTTGATTACACATCAAGACCATATTTTTAAAACTGTGACTGCTGGGTAGTATTATGTATATATATATATATATATATATATGTGTGTGTGTGTGTGTGTGTGTATGTATACACATACATACATACACAAACATATTTCATATATATATATATATATATATATATATCTTTCTTTCTCAATGTGTGTGTATATATGAATAAATCAAAACATACTCATATCTCTTAATTGAGTGCTTCATGGTCAAAGAATTATAGTGTCATTTATGTTTATTTAAAAAGGATTGAGGGGGAAGGGGGATGTAGGAGATTCAGATTGTGGTGTAACATTTTTTTTTAAAAAAATATATATATTTTTTTTTTCACATGAAATAGCACCATTTTTAAAATTTGGATACTAAAAAAGATCTTCTTGGTAACCATCACAAAAGCAATCTTGGTGTAGAAACTTGAACTGTTGTTCATTTCTATACAAATATATATACACACAGAAACATATTTCATCATCAGAACAATAGTTGTAATATATTATTACCATGCTAATGCAGTGTTCCTTTGCACTTTGTTGAAGAGTAACACCAGAAAGCATATTAGAAGTCCTACCAACTTGGTTTACATTCATCATGGAGCATGGGTGCTAGGTGTTGTCCTACCTTCTGTGTTAGAATATTCACCTTACCAAGATGAAAACTAACCAACAGTCTTGGATCACCTGTAAGAAAACCAAAGAAAAATGTGTCTGCAGTGGAGTATACCACCAGCCATGACATGCAGAAGGGACTTTGAAGCAGTGAACAAGGGCAGAGACTAAGAGAGATGCTTCTAGGGAAGAGTTGTGGGGTCCCTGTTTTTGGTGTGGTTTTCATGGAAGTCATGAGACCATGACCTAACAGTCCACAACATAGCAGGCTTAATGGCCTCAGTCACTGGCATCACTAAGCAGTTTCTACAAACTTGCAGCAGCCACTGACAGCAACTTACCAATTCCCCATATCTCCTACAAATTCTGAATGGTGAGTTGCACCACATTGACTTTTTCCATAGCATCATGTTTTGTAGACAAAAAGGAAGAACATGTTTTAATACTTGTTTTCCCAGTCTCTTGTTCAAACTCACACTGACATCACTTTGCAGTTTCTCTGACATGCAGCAGCCAATGACAGAAACCTCCCAATTCTTCATCAATCTCCTCCAAATTCTGAATGGTGGGTTGCACCACATTGGCTTTTTTCACTGCATCATGCTTTGTTGACGAAAAGGAAGACACGTTTCAACACTCGTTGTTTTCTTTTCCAAACTCACACTGTTCCCGTAGTAAACACTTATGATGTGATTTTGATCCTCACTGGGTCTACGACTGTCTTCTGATTCGAATAATATTTCGTAGTTTTGCTCAAAAGTTTACTAAAGAGTCAAGGTGTGCTTTGAGCCACTACTTCTTATAAGTGAACAAAATCGAACAAACATACGAACACAATCTCACGAATAAAACCAAAACAATAATAATAATAATAATAATAATAATAAGAAGAAGAAGAAGAAGAAACAAGTTTGTAGCTGTATTTAAATCGGGGTCGGTGTTTTTGTTTGTAAAGAATTTGCAGTCAATCTGCCTCCTCAAGTTATTAACTCTATATCAATTTGAAGGTCTCATAAAAGTTGAATCACAAGGCCCTACACCAAGTTGTAAAATCTCAACACTGTCAACACAACTGACTAAAATATATTAAAGCATTGATGCTATGAGAATGAGAGATCTAGGCGACTGTCCAGATGTCCATTTCAAAAGGGAACCATTTGAGAGAACCAGTTTGAATTAATATTGTATACAGTGTATTTGTAAGCAGTTCCTGTCTACTGCCAAAGTGGTGAGGAGTGCTGAACTACCTAAAAGAAACCATTTAGTCGTCGTAAGTACAAAAACTTGGTAGAAAAAAACTTTTTCAGCTACATGACGACCCAATAAATGGTTTTCTCTGCCAGGTTTGATTTGATTTCTACCGTTCTCATCTCCAGAAATGCTTGTACGGTTATATTATACATCGTCCTTCCAATTCCATGCAGGCTGTAGCAGCGACCAACACAATTCTATAATTCTGCTCCAATACTTGGGGTCCAATTCTGAAGCTTCAACCTTAGTACGATAAGGGTCACTCAGTACACTTGAAATCAAGCTCTCACGTCATTTTTAAAAGGGTGTGTATACACTCAGAAGCATTCGAAAAAAATGCCATATGTCACTTTTAAGAGATATAGCCCAGTACAGATTACAGCGAAACTGGTATATTCTTTGGTATTTTGAATTGTCTCAGCTTCCTCCTTTCCTATACCTTGACGTACCTAGTTCCTCTCTTCTTGCTTCTCGGCCTTCAAATCAATCGCCGCGCTGGACGAGAGGAGAGCAAATAAAAAACACATCCCATAAGCACAAGTTAGTTTAAGCAAATTCAAGACTTTCTTGTAAGCATCTTTGAATATCCACAAAGAAGTAGCATGATAATGTATTATTGTTCAGAAATTAATAAAACTAACACACAAAACCAACAAAAAACACTTGAACATTACCTCGATTCACAAGAAGTTACCAAGACGTATGGTCATGACTAACAATGACATGTTTAGAGAGATTGACACTGATATTAAGTGATGGTCAGGGCAAATACTCACCTGTTGATACAATAACGTTTGCCAGTAGGCCTCGGCCCATCGTCGAAGACATGACCCAGATGAGCATCGCACACAGCACACACAACCTCAGTGCGGGGCATGAAGGGTATCGACCAATCCATGTGTGACTTCACATTGTCACCTATGGTGTCATAGTAAGATGGCCATCCGGTACCACTGTCGAACTTGGTCTTTGAGCTGCAAAAACATTCAACGCCACTTCGGTAAAACAATGTAGGGCCAGATTAAGCTATCAACTACTCGTGCATTTCAAATCGTTCAAGAACATTGAATAAGGAAAGGAGGAAGTTGGAATGCTACGATGAGTAGAATGAGCCCCCACCTGAACAATGGTGTCTTACAACAAACGCATAGGTATGTTCCTGCTGTTTTGGTGTTCCAGTACTCTCTGCACCATCAACACTAATTATGTTACAGCAGGTTGTACGAACAAATCGAAGCACGAAATCATCCGTGATCCTAGCCCATCAAACTCTGAAAAATTGAGATCATTTAACCAATGGCATGCATTTATCATGGTGTGAAATGACGAGTACCCAGTGAAAGGTCTTTCGGTGCCTTTCTTGCGTGCGACGTAGAATTGCTGTTGAGACAGACGCTTCTTCCATTCCTCATCACTGAATGTTTTATAGTCAGTCTGCTCACTGACATCTGCATCATTCCTCAAAAATCAGCCATACAGTCCTCACAAGTGGAACAAAACTCTAGGCATCAAATCTACTGTACATAGATGGCCATGGCAGATATCTGAGGAAACGATTACTACGAGAAAAATTATCGAGCTTTTGGATACAATCCCGAGTTCATATTGAGAGGAAATTCGCACTAAGCCATGTAAACATTTCACCTCAACAGGCACGCACAAAGCTCCGAGTGGCCTTTCTAAACCTTTAAAATACACGCAAACGACATTCACGCGACCGTTTTCTTTTTTCTTTTTTCTTTTTTCCCCTTTCCTTTCCTTTACTTGTCTTTTCATTTCCAGTCATAGATCGCAGCAAAACGGTGTGTTCAATTGCAAACCAGAATTTTGAATTGCCCAGTTCTTCAATCCCTAGTAGAGGACTTTCAACCCTCGCAGCGTGAGCTAAGGAACACTATACGAAGAATTTGCTAGAGCCATGTCTAACGGCAATGCAACACCATCTACTACTCATCCACCAGAGCAGAAAAGGAGCTCTAATTGTCCACATACCTCCTGAAGCTTTCGGAACTGCTGCAGGTCGCACATCCGACCGCGCGGACATACCCGCTCCCATCTTCTGCACCTGAGCTCCCAAAAACACGCTTCTCCCTGGCCCTGCTGACTCTCTCTTCGCGCCCTCTCCAACAAAGCTCTGCAATCCAGCCCCGACGACACTGCTCCTACACACCAACACACTCTCGGCAACCATTTTCTACCTCAGCCACAGCACCGCTTCCCACCTCTCTCTATCCTCCAACACTCACCTTCGCGCGAAACCCACCTCCAAAACCCAACAACAATCAACGAGCTCCGACGAAATGCACCACCGACGGGGCGAATTGCAGAGAAATTGCCACAAGCACAACTCCCACTTCCACACGACAATTGGTCGTTTCCAGAAAGTTCAGGAAGGATCTAAGAGATTGACACCACGACGGTAGTGTGTAATCCAGACCTGGCAATGGATCGATGGCTGGCTGGCTGGCTGGCTTGTTGTGGTGGTGGTGGAGGTGACAACGATCAATTCACGAAGCCTTGCTTGCATGGCCACAACTTTTGGGCTTGCACTTGGATGACCGCTTTCCAGCTTTCCCCGAGCTTCTGCAAAGCTTCGTGCACCATCTCGAGAAAGAAAAACAGCGAGAGCATGAAAGAAAGAATGAAAGAAATCAACGCCTATTCTCTCTCACACTCACTCCATGCCGACTATGGTCCTCTCCCGTCCTCCTGCTTCACCTCGTCGTCCCTTCGCCATAGCCACAATTTCACAGCATGCGAGCCAGAAGCACCCGCGGAGCCAGAAAAACTTGCACGGCCTCGTATTCTTCTATTCTTCTCAGTATTAGTTGTTTTATAGAAATGTAATTTTTTATTATTATTGTTTATGTATTCAAATATAGGATGTAAATATGTTATATGTCAGATTGTTATAATTCTTGTGCATTTTAATTAATAAAAACAAGAGATCGATTCAAAATTAACTAATATCAATGTGTTTAAAGTAGGTTAATGTATTTAAAACAATTGATTATGAATTTTTGATTTAGATGAATGTTACCAAATCTTGTAGGTACAATTTGAATGTTTTGTCTAATCGTTTCTTAAAGAAAAACGTGCTAGATTCTCTGGAAAGTGCTAATTTATTATTTTGTTAGAAAAGAATCTAAATTAATCAATTAATTAACTAAGTAAAATAAATAAAATGAGATTTATTTTAAAATACCTATTAGTTTTCGATGTTTCATAAGACTTATACTGTTAGGTTAATAATATATAAAATTGTAACCAAATACATTTCAATCAATAAATACTATAAATTTATAAATAAAAACATAGCATTCTTAATTTATATTTTATATATAATGATAATGTAAAATTTGATTATTTTTGTGTTTTTGTGAAGAAGATTATATTTTCATGTAATTCTTTGATATGTTAATATTTTGTGTGTATGTATATATATATATATATATATATGGCTTAAAAATTCATTTATAATTGAATAGTTAATCTTAGGTTGTAAAGGAATGCCAAATATATTATTAAATAAGCTGTACATTGCATAAATCACTATCCATAGTAAGATTTCATGTTAGATTTTTTAGATGCTACTTATAATATAGAAGATTTTGAAATTAAGAACACACATCAATGTAGTTCTATTTTTCTTAGAGTTGGTATATATTATTCAAGAGTTATTAATTTCACTAGTGAGAAAGAAATAAATATCAAATTAATAGGTTTTGTGCCTTAGAAGTTTGCAATACCATGTGTAAGGTGTGGAAGTAAAGCTACATACATATGACGGTATTAAAAAAAGTTTTTTTTTTTTTTTTTTTTTTTTTTTTTTCCTATTTAAAAAGAATAGGACATTATAGACTATGTTTTTTTTAACATGGTCATTTCTACATCTTTATTTCAACTCTATAGATGTTGTAATGTTCATTATGGAAGAAATCTTCAATCATAAAAATCAAATTTTGAGTACTTAATGCATTTTTAATTCTCCTTTTACAAATTGGTGCTGCAAATACTAATAAAAGAGCTTGGATATAGTATGTCATTGCAAAACATGATTTATTGTAAAAATCAATCATTCATATATGTAACTAGCAATTTATAATTCTAAAGTTATTTTAAAAATTAATAATATAAAATATTACTATATTCAAAAGAAAAAAATGCTAATAAAATTATACTAAATAATTCTTTAATAAAAGAATTTAAAATTTAACTTTATTAAAAAATCAGCCTTTATGAATAATTTTATTACTATTAATAAATTTAAGGATATTCAGTTTATATTAAATATTAAAAAAATCCAATAATATACTTGATATAATAAATATATTGATACTACTAAATATAGACATGTAGATAAAATAGTTGCAATTGCTTCTATCTTCTTGCTTATTTAGAGAGATATAAGGTTACTATCAACTACTTTAATGTCCATGTTTTATTATTTTTAATATTATTCTTGTTATTTGACTTCTATTTCTTAGAATCATATATTCTAATTGATTGTACTATTAAGTGTAATATAGATTATATTAAATGTTAGAGCTTGCTATAGCAAAATCCTCTCAAATATTGCAATAGTGATGTCAAAACACTTGAAAATGAAATGTGTTTATTTTCATGATGAACAATTGTGCTAAGTCATGTTTTCTTGACTCAAATAAGATGTTTGCTTTAAAGTTGCTCTCTTTCCAATCCCTTTCCTCTTCTTCTTGTAGTACCTTATAACATTCACACACACAAATTTCAATTCTATAAATCTATATTGTGGATTATTTTGTTTTTCTAAATTTCATCTTTTATGCATCAAGTTAGGATATGTGGGATTATCTTATTGGTTGTCTTAGACACACACTTTTGATTTATCTTTGTTTCATTTAGAAAGGCAAGCTCAAAGTACCCTCAATCCATCTTACATAGGTCTTTTGCTGCAGTGGCGGATAGACTACTCTCCAATTGCTATCTCTTTCCATCTTTATTTAACTTGTTTCCTTGCCTTGCCAAACCTCTCTTTTGGACTTTATGATAAATGTTGGCTTGACATTAGAATTTCTTCACAACTCCAAAGGAAATAAGCATACACTCCTTCTCTTTAGAATAAATCATACAAGGTACTCAAATGTAACTTTGGTACTACAACAAGAGTGTCACAACAAGAGTGTCACTTCAAATTTTGACTTCAAAATAAAAATTGGAAATGTTTTGAAGTATTAAGTTGAATTCTTTGTGATAAGATCAATAGTTCTTTGGGATGTTATTACTACTGCAATTAACTAAAGATACTTTATTGGCACTACTTTTTACTTTATCAAAACTTCATATCTCTTATATTCCTCATTATGGCATTTTTTGGAAGTACACCAAAATTTCTATGCCTGGTAAAATCATCAAGAACTTACAATGATAATGTTTCTTACTTCATTGAAACTTTATACCTCCGATATCTTTTATTTTAGTATTTTTTAAAAGTAAAGTAATGGTTTTATCTTCCACCCAAATGCCTTGTCTATTTGGACATAGATTTTGTCTTTTTTTTAGTATCACTTAAGTTAAAGACTAAGAAACAAAAGTAAAATCCTTCTTTGATATTTATTTCAAATTTTCAAATTTTAGAATAAGAGTTGGAGATTAAGGTAAAAATTGTAAGTGAGAGTGTTGTTATAGGCAATGTTCTAATATCAAACTTAGGTGATAGTAAGGGCTATTAATATGTTTGTGTTATTGTTTATTACTTGTGATATAGTTTTGAAATGAAGTTTATTTGCTTAGATTTGTCACCTTTTTCATGTTTTGGCTTCTAAGATAAGTCAATGTATTGAAGAGTTTTGGAGTTGTGTCAATTCCTTGATCAGATAACTATTTACAAAAAGTATTCATTGTTTTTTATCATAAGTTTTAAAATAATTTATTTTTAGTCAAAGGGATCTATAAATAAATAAAGTTTAAAAACTATACTAATTTTTAATAATATTTTTATTTATTTAAAAAATAGCCAAAAATTACAATAAAAAATATATTAATAAGAAGAACATAGAATTTTTAAACTGTGGTATTTTGAAAATAGCTCAACATTGTTGCAGAAGACATCTGAAACTATTAAGGGACATTGCATATAATGTATCATCTTCACCTGAATGAAAAAAATTAAATTCCATTTTTAAAAATAAACAAAAAAATCAAGAAATATATGTATAATATATATATATATATATATATACACACACATACACACAATTTTGAAGCTTATTGATGTACATTGCCAACATGTTGTATTAAAAAGAAGTTTTACAGGTATATTTTAGATTACATTTAGCAATACATATTTCCATTAGAGAATAAATAAAAAAATAAAAAATAAAAGCTATTTTTTTAAGAAAAGAGAAAAGTATGTTTTCCAAAAATAAAAATATAATGGTATGAACATCTATATGATTATCATCTTCCTATAATTGATACAAGAGAACTAAAAACGTTCATATAAGTGTTTGCAAAACACATATCCATGGTGTAAGAGTGTGGATTTAAATCATTTATAAATACTAACAACTTGTGCACCAATTCAAGCTGGAGTTACTTCGAACCAATTAATTTGCAAAGCCCCATAACAATTTAAATGTACATTATATATATATATATATATATATATATATATATATATTTTTATGGCATTTACCAATTTATTAACCAAAATTACAAAAATTAAGTTATTATATTACAATATTTTTTTATAAATTATACATTACAATATTTGTTGTAATATTATAAAGTACAAATATTAGTTATAATTTTATAGAGTACAAATATTAGTTGATGTTGGAAGCTAGAATAAACAAATAAACAGACGGTCCTCGATTCGAGGGTGCCGACGTGGAGGAGTAGGTGGCTGCTTACGTGGTTCACCCATAAAATTGGCGGGAGAAGATTGGATGAGCTAGACATGGATGAATGAGACTGTTGCTGAGGGCTGGTGGACGAGAAACAGACATGGTGTGATCCACGGTGGTAGGGTACCGAACCTCGGGATTGGGGCCGTCTCTGCAAAAGCCAACGGAGTGAGTGAAGGGCGGAGTGTATCCTCGCGAATTGCAGCGATGGCGAAGTTTGTGCTTGTTCTCAATTCGGGGAGTTCCTCGCTCAAGTGAGTATTTCGGCATAATCGGCCATTGTTTTTCTTTGCTTTGCTTAAGATTTAGTTTGATCATATTGCGCTGGATTTGGTGCGAATTCGATTACGTTTAGTGCGTCCTGCTGTTTGGCGTGGGGTTAAGGCCTGGCGACTGTTTTTTCAAACCATCCTTGTCGAAGGTGTTCGATTATTTTCGAAGAATTATTCTATATTTAGATACCCTTTAATTGCACATCGAGGCGATGTTCATGCAAGCTTTGATGCTCTAATCGTCGTAGTTCCTGAAATTAAAGATATCCGTGACTGTGCTATTTTGAAGAAGTTTGATAAAGTATGTATTGACTCTGCTTGAAGGGTCGATTTAAGTAATGCTCCTGTTCGACGAAGCATGCTGAATTTGAGAGTTCTAGGATTTTAAATTTTCGCCAGTACTATCGCATATATGGTGTTGTCTTAGTTGTGGTCGGGACCACATCATCGTCTGTCGTGCTTAAAGTGGATAATGATGCAGCTTTCTTGTGAAGCAAGGTTTAGTCAATAAATCTATCTTGGAGGTTTCAACCTAATGTTTTGAAGTGCAGTGCCATGTTTCCTCTCCTTCGCTATATTCTGAAGATAGAGCAATCGTGACATGCTTACAAGCTGCTTACATAATCCCAGGGAAGTATCCTTCGCAAGGGAGAAGTATAAGCCTCGCGATTCTAATAATTTGGAAAATTTTCGGATTTTTGTGGATCTGATAAAATTGTTAAAAATTCTCATTTGGTACTATGTTGACGATGGCATTTGCATTTAGATACATTTTATTCACTTGATGTATTATTGGTACGGGAACATGTCCAAAGTGGTGAGCAACTTTTTCTTCTGCTTGCCAATCTTCAATTGTAGGATTATAAAAACTTACGGTATTGTTTTCCGAAATAGATGTTTGTATGTGTCTCTGTTTAATTTTTTTATTTTTAAAGCTCATGTAAGTTACAGGATCTCAATCATTCTTTTCCACCTCGTTTCCGGGGCCTTTCACCTCTTCATCTGAACTTTTCCTTTGAAGAAAAGTCTTTTTAATTTGTTATGTGATAAATAGTTACTTAAGATGCTCGTCAACATTTGTAGGTATGCCCTCTACGATCTCGCAAAAGCAGCCACATGCATTTCTGTAGGTATCGTCGGTGGCATTGGCACCGAAAGAAGCTTTATCTCTCACAAGAATGTTCAAACGTCTCAGGATGTGACACTACAAGTAAGCAGGCTCTCCACTTTGTATATTTCAATTCTTTCAGCTTTATATAAGTTGTTTCGTGGTAACAACGGCCACTTTTAGGGTTTTTACATTAATTTTTTTTACTTAAATTGATTGAAAACTGCCAGGCTTTAGTTGATCACGTATACAAGAAGAGTTCACGAGTATCTTACTTTCTGTTTGTGCTGCAGTTACTCGGAAGCCTTCTAATAATTGTCCCGAATGGTACGATGTGCAGGGTCTAGATATCGGACACCACAAACAAGGCCTTCAAAAGGTGCTGGACCTTCTTCGCTTAGGAGAGGGTAGTTCTCATAATGTCATGGCTGTTGGCCACCGGGTAGTGCACGGAGGAGAGGCTTTAACACGGCCTACACTTGTCACTGAAAGTGTGAAACAAGCCATCGAAAAAGCTGCCCCGCTTGCTCCTCTTCATAATCCTCCTAACCTTGAGGTATGCGTGCAAATTCTCACTTAATTATTTCAGAATCTTAACAGCAGGTGATTGCTTTGAAGTTCACTCATTTGGGTTTCTCTAGGTTATCAAATGGCTTTACTTTCAGTGGCATATCTACAAGACCAAAAGTTTTATGTCTCCTTTTTCTTTTTTTTGTAATCCCTTACCATGGGGTTTGAATCTCGATTGTGAACTCGTTGTTCATGCAGGGAATTCTAGTTTCAGAAGAGATATTTGAATGCCCTCAGGTAGCTGTCTTCGACACAGCTTTCCACTCAACAATGCCACCTGCCGCTTACCATTATGCTATTCCATACAATCTTTATGAAGAGCTAGGCATTCGGAGGTATGGATTCCATGGAACAAGCTATCAATATCTTCTTGGACAAGTCTCTAACATCCTTGGGAAGTCTCAAGCAGATGTGAATATGATTGCTCTGCATCTTGGAGCAGGAGCAAGTATGGCTGCAATCAGGAATGGCAAGTGCATTGATACATCAATGGGTGTCACTCCATTGCAGGGGTTGGTTATGGCGACACGATCAGGTGACATTGATCCAGCTATTATTCAGATATTAGCATCTGAAAAGGGCATGGATGTCGATGAGGTTACCAACATGTTGAACAAGAAGAGTGGATTGTTCGGTTTATGCGGGGAGAAAGACCTGAGGTCTGTGTGGGATGCTGCTGAAGCTGGAAATGCAAGGCACAAATTAGCTCTTGAAGTTTACGTGCATCGCATTCGCTCATACCTAGGATCTTATTTTTTCCAGCTGGAAGGACAGGTTGATGCCTTGGTATTCAGTGCAGGAGTAGGGGAGGCATCAGGCAGGACTCGTGCTCTTATCTGTGAAGGCTTAGAGAAGTTCGGTATCGAAATCGACTCCAGTCAAAATGGGGAAGGGAAATTAAAAGAGGCCAAGGCAATACATAAGAAGGGTTCAAAAGTGCAGATCCTGGTTATACCTACAAACGAGGAGCTCTCTATCGCTCAGCAAACACTGCAAGTTGTGGAGGCACAGCAACAGCACATGAAACGTTGAGGTGGATTGATCGGATCTATTGTGTTTTGTTCAGAAGTTGTGTAGAAATATGGTATTCCGGATCCCTTCTGAATGCCACTGAACACCGATTTCTTATCAGATCTAGTGACATGCTGGAGAATATACTTGGAACTGCTTCACGTGGTATTCTAGCAGCATCCTAGGATTAGGAAACACTGGGTCGTGATTCTGAGTTGATAAGTTTTCTAATTCCTCTTGTAAATAAACAATCTATCTCCTCAGATCTTCGACGGTCTAGATAGCCAACAAAGGCTGCAAATTGGTATCTTCGGTCTTCAAGTGCCTCCCTTTCACCTACAGGCGAAGTGGTTTGTTCACCACATGTGGTGGAGCATTTTGAATCCCCTCCAACCCTTTCAAAGATTACAACATTCTGTAGCTTAGTGCTGCAGAGACCCGTAAGCTACTAAGCTTTTAGTCCAATGCTTTTCTATTCCAATGGTATTTTAGCATATTTCGGCCAAATATATTCTGGGACATCAGAACATTGAAATGGATTGAGATAAAGATCATACTAAATTGCATACGATCCAATTTTTTCCTAGCAGATTGGACCTCCATATATGTTTTTCTTTGATTTTTTATTTTTTTTCAAATACTTAGGATTGAAAAGCATCTCATGTGCGTGACATACCTTTGATACCCATGACATGTCTCCAATAGATAGATAGAGGGTATATTTTTTTTATAAATATCATTAATTTATATCTTGTTTTCTTAGAATAAGAAGTGTATGTCTACACATAAGGGAGTTTATGTCTAAAGACACTTTCAAGAATGCAATCTCAAAGCTATTTCTTGGATTTATTAATACTACAAGAAGCATGTCCTTTTTTTAATATTATAGGTGTGATTTTTATTTATATGTCCTTAAATAATGACTTGGTCAATTTAGGAGATTTCTTCTTTTAAAGGTTTCAATTTATATTTGCATTCATGCAACCTTAAACCACTTTTGTACAAACCTTTATAAGCAAACTTTTAAGTATCCATGTACATTGAGTAGTTTCGAATCAACAAGGAATAATACATGTTCAGATGAAATTTGAGGTATATATGATCAACAAATCCAAGTAATAGATATGTGCTTAAAAAGAATTTATTTGATACGTATAATTTAAATATTACTTTGACAGTTTATAAATAAGCAAAATGTTTTAGAGTAGAAGACATAAAAATCTTGGTTTTTTCAGTGGTTTAAGTTTAATAACATACATTTATACAACTTAAATATAAAAATATTTAAGAAAAATTTGATAATACATCATTAAATATTATATAACTGATTCCTATTTTTTAAGTTAATAATTTCAAAAGATAAAAAATATATGAAAATTACTTTATAAGTATTAGCTCTTTCGTTAAATTTATTTTTCATGTTTTTATAGTTAAATGTATAAATATTTTATTAATACTCACATAAAATTATATGTTAATAACATTACTGTTTAATATGGTTTCATCTATTTTGTGTTTTGAAATCAATCATAAAACCGCAAAAAAAATTAAATAAAATTTATGATAATTTTATAAAATTTAAATTAAAAAAAATAAAGCTAACAATGTATTGCATTAATGAAATTAAAAAGTAATTCATAATGTGACAAAACTTGTGACAGTAAAATTGAAGCTAAAAAAATCATAGACAATTTCAAGATGTTTTGGGTGGGAAAAAAAAAACAAACAAAAAAAAAAAAAAACAAAACAAAAAACAAAAACAAAAATCTTTATATTATATTATACAAAATCAAACAACTTTTTTTTTGCATGAGTATTTATTTAATATTTTAATATTTTAATATATTTTAATTTAATATTAATTGAATATAATTAAAGAATACTTTATTGTGATTTTAAAATAAAATATAAAATATAAAAATAAAATAATATATCCTATATCCTTCTAATTTATTTATTTATTTATTTCTTTCTTTCTTTAAGCAATTAAATTTATTTTTTTATATATTTTTATTAGAATAATTTTTACTATCAATAAACTAACAATAAATATATTTGAATGGTTAAAAAGTTGTATGTATGTATATGTATATATATATATATATATATGGTTCAAGCTACAAGCACATTCCAAATTGCTATACACATGCCCATCATGTCTATATACACACCTAAGGCCTTTGATTGATTGCTCTAGACTCCCTCTTCCTTGTCCCAACATAAGTTGAGGACCTCTCCATCCTATTCTTTGTCTTAACAATGGAACTACGAAGTTGGAGAAGAAATCCAAGACTTGCACAAAGACAAAGAAGAGGAAGAGTAGGAGATTGGGTCCCCCATCAAGCCATGGGTGTGTGTTTAAACATAATGGGTGTGCATGTAGCAATTTTAGATGTGCTTGTAGCTTGAGCATATCTAACTATCTAAGTTTGTTTGTTTTCTTAAAACATTATTTTAAAGAATTCTTTGTTGTTGTCACCAAAGCATTACTATGGCAGAACTACAAGAAATAATATTTTAATTAACTACTCTAAATTTGTTTAATTTTCATATTGTATAATGTACATATGTGTGTGTTTGTGTATGTATAATTAATTAATATATTTTATATATTTGTCTGATTTGATACCAAAAAATGTGTCCTTTTATTTCTATAGTCTTTCTAACTAGTATATAATTATCTAAAAATATATTTTTATAATATTTACTAATTATATATATATATGTATGTTTCTATATATAAAGATATCAAGTATTTAGAAGAAATATAAAAATGGCTATAAATATTTATAAACATAAAAATTAATTTTTACTAATGTTTGTTTAAAAATAAAATCTATTTGTAAAAAAGTAGTAATATATATATTTTTTCATTTATATTCCTTTACTTATCTATGTTGATTGAGTCATATATTTACCTATCCTTTTTGGGTAATAATGACAACAAAGTTTTAAAATATATAATTTTCAAACTACTTTTTTTAAGTATTTTATTTTTTATTAAGTCATATTTTAAGTAGTACTGATTTTTACAATATAAAGACACATGTAAATACTTAAATATCTAGGAATTACAATTTTCAATATTCTTATATATAGAAACCATCTTGTACTAGACAAAAAATAGTTTGTAAGGGTAAAGGTGGTAAAATCAAATAAGATAAGAATGTTATAAAATGAAACATATTTAATTAACAAAACATAATCAGAAGTTTGTTGATGAAAAGCCAAAAATTAAATCTTAGTGATACAAAATACATCACTTTAAAATATCAACAAATATACAGTTATAAATCAATTCACAAATCTTTTTTATTGTGGAATTTTCACATATTTTTTTTCTTATTATTCAAAAAGTCATTATTCAACAAAAGTTCAAAATTACAAAAACAAAACAAGGAGAAACTTTATTGAAAATGTTAAAGGGAATATTTGTATAGATTTAGAACAAAATCAATTGAAAGAAAAAGAATACGAGACTGGCGTAATCAACTAATGAATGCAGAGGACAAACCCCTTTGTGTCAAAGAAATATTTAATAAATAAAGTAAATAAAAGACTGATGTGATCAATGTGGAATGACCATTATCCCTGGTGTTTCTTTTTTATTTCAACATAATAATGATCCTATTTCATTTACAATCAAGATTTTGATGAATGTGTACATCACATCACTTTTTAGCCTAAAAATTATAACTTCAGGCAAAACGTTCCAATTCATAGTGTTCTTTCTTTTCTTCTTATGAAGAATTAACAAACTTTTTCCAAGGATGAATATTGCAGAAGCTGACACAATGGCTTGACACCCAGTTTGGTTAATACGAGATGCGGAGAGCTGCACCAAGCCTTGTTTCTACTAAAAAAAAAAGATCAAACTGACAAACAAACACCTGAATTAACTCCAGAAAATTGGATTTTAGTGGTGAAACTGTCGCCCTGCAAGTTGAGATTATAGTTGATAGAACAGTCTACCACAAGCTTCTGACCCTGCAGACTACTTTGAACGTCTGTCTGTTACAGAAGTATAATAAAAGCATGACGGTACAAAGGAGATTCAAATCCATTTTGTCAGTGACTAAACCAGAAACGGCGCTTTGCTATCTTTGGAGGTCACTTGTGTAACCTCAAGTGTAGCTGTGGAGCTCTTTGTAGGTAACAACCCCAATTCAAGGGCTGTGATTGAGTGTGCAGGAAGTAGGATTTGCATGTTCGGTGCTGCGTTCTCGGCTTGGCTCACTTGGGGCACCACCTTTTCACCAGAAAGACGAGCTCTGATGTTAGTGAAGAAAGCAATCAATCAACAGGTTTATTCATCAATATGGAGGCGTAAAAGAGTTCTTTTCTTCTTTTTCTTTCTTCTTCTGGTGTTTCGGCAATATGGAAAAGGCAGATGGAATGTTTCCAGCGTGTCTAAAAAAACTGAGAAGGATGATGCAAGACTGTCGCCCTGTGGCACTCGGTGGAAGATGAGAGACTGAGGTTGTGAGAATTGAACCTTTTTTGGATTTGTGAACGAGTTCTCGTCCATCACTGCTCCTGATGTCATGACCGTGATATGCGAATCCGCAGCCACGACGTTATTGGCTGATATCCCAGACACGGCAATGCTCAGGTTCAAAGCACTGCTTCCGAAGTTCACGGCCTGTATTTTGCAGGTATCGCCAGCTTAGTGCTCGCCTCATGACACGCTTAATTAAACCACAAGAATAGTATACATGCATCTACTCAAAGCAAGGTATTGGCTACCTTGACAATCATATACTCCATTCCAGTAGAGGCATTGTATGTGCGGACAGCCGATGTTGCAAGATTTGCAAGGGCCGAGGCTGAGTCAGCCTCCATGGTGGAGGATATGAGGTAGGCGCCGTTGGATTTCTTGAAAAATTGTTGAACCCAGTAGCTGGGTGTCCCATACTGTTGCCAGGAGTTGAAGACAATTGCATCGGGGTTCCATCTGGTCACCACACAGACCAGCTAGTTTTCTCAGCTTACATTCCTCTTCATTTCAATTCATACGTGTTCCACGAGGGATATGATGACCTTCACCTTCTGTATTGGAATTGCCTACCTGAGATTGCTAGATCATGGTCACTAACGCACTCCGAAGCTGGAAGAAATCAATTCGTAAAGCATGGAAATAGGTTTTGAGAACCACACCTTCTGTCGTTGTCATTAACAAAGAGGGGTGCGTAGCTTGCCATATGCACCACATCACTGCAGCCCCCGCTCAAAATATCATGTGCCAATCAGTCTACCTCCAGTGCACGACTTGACTGCCCGGAAATAGAATATCACTCATATAGAATCTAGTGCCATAATTTATTTTGCATGTCTATCGCTTCAGCGTACAATAGCTTTGAGTAAAAATAGAAACTAGAAATCGGATCGGAGCAAATTACTTGATAACAAACAACATTCTCATGCTACTTAGAAAGACGTTGCTTGAAGAGGCAATCTCAAAATGAATGTTGGGAGTTAGTGAAGAGAGTTCGAACCTGTTGAGCTCTAAGCCAATAAGAAATGCGCCTTCGGCTAACGAAGCCAGCAGACTGCCTTTTCCGGAGTCAGATCCCGTTACTGCATACTCGCTTACAAATGCCTATCAAGATACATGAAGACAACAGAATGCGTTATGTTTTGTCGAATCTCGTTTTCATTGATTTGGTGGCCGTCAAACAAGTTTTTAGTAATACAACACTCAAAATCACAATGACTTGTTCTATCTAAATCCACACTAATTCTGATGTTAGAAAATTTAACAAGCAAAATTTTACTTACCTTAGGTCCGCTCCTAGAAGTCTTATCAAACTGGTGACGCATTGAAAAAAGGTTGTTGGCATTTGTGTAGATCTAGTAATTGTATAGATAACGATGAAGCCCATCAGAGGTATGCATAATTCAGCATATTAGGATGAATCACAGTGATGGTTACCCTCAATTCATTCAATGAACAGAGGTAGATATCTGAAAAGAAAAAAGTCTCAAATTTTTCTAAGGGCTTACATGGTAGTCATATAAATCGGCTGGATGGTCGAGCGCCGCACCCGAGCCATCGCAATTAGAAATCACCTGTATATCTGGGTACAGAAGCTTGATAGCTTTGTAGAATTCCATGTAGTTTTCTGTGTGACCAGAGCGAGAAACAGATGTTTAGAAGTTACTTCTTTTCGAAAGTCACTGAGTAACGAAAAAGAATGACAGTAAAATTTCTTACCTTTGTAATACGGCTTATAACAGTCTTCATTACCAATTGCCACATGATGGAGAGGGAAAGGATCGGGGTGTCCCATTGAGGCTCGCATTGCACCATATTTTGAGGAAACAGGCCCTCTTGCAAATTCAATTCCTTCCAGTACATCCTGATCAAAGTAGACAACACTTTAATGCAAACCTGCATATTCTTTTGATGCTGTTTAAGTCAAGTCATCGAAGAGCAGTCTCGAGGGTGACATTGATGAAGCGATTTGTCGCTATAAAAAGCAATGCAGCTGAAGTACTCAAACAACTTATTCTTTTCTGTGCAACACTGATATGATATACATTCTAGCGGTGCCGAGATGAATTATGTACCTGAACCCATGGTCCAATAACATCAGTTGAGACCGATTGTTCGTGGCTGATACCTGCAAATGCCGCACCATGTGAATAAGAAGGTATCAGAAACATGTTCATGTAGAATGAAAGAAGTTCGATAATGATAGTTTCACCGTACATGTATTGTATCATCAATCATTACGTTTTGAGCATGCCGAATTGTAATATGAACATCACAAACAAACGGAGAAATTGCCACATACCGTTGTTAAAGACCCATATCGGTGCTGCTCCCAAATCCTCGGCCAGCTGCAAATCGGACAATCCCACCGAAGACAATTCACAGACGGAAAGGAAACCCACAAGTTCTATTCGATAGACTTTGGGTGCATTAAAACTTTTTACACAGACTTCAAATCCTACGATAATTCTAAGAAATTGTCATCACTCATCTCCTGCTGTCAATGGTTTACTACAGCAGACCTGGAGGCCCTCGAAGTAGCCAAAGCCATCATCAGACCAGTAGTACCACACGTCTCCGTAATGTCCCGGACGATTTTCATAAGGACCCACCGAATCCCGCCAACGGAATGCGTTTACCAACCGTGCACCCTCAACATAGCAACCACCTGCACAATGAGAGAAGAGTTAATGTTCACTGATAAGCACTAACCACATTTCCCAGACTGAGACCAATTTTTTGGTGACTTACCAGGGAAACGAAGGAACCCGGGTTTCAAGTCGGAGATCATTGTGGCAAGCTCCTTCCGAAATCCATGTCCCTGCACACCCAATCAAGAATATTTCAAGGAGTCAGGAAACAGATGGATTTGATATATTGGTTTTTTAAATCATCTGGCTCGTCATTAGTGGAGAAAAGGATAGTACAACTCAAAGTTTGGATGTGACGAGCCCTTTTCTCGCCTTGAAAGTATCTGTGGGCATGCCAGAAACTTGGTCCACCCAGAAAACGCTTCTTGTGCCACTCGTTAAAGACAACCGAGCGTTGTGGTCCGTAGACGTAGCCATTAAAACAACCGAGTATTTCCTCCATTCTCCAGCATTCAGACTGAATTATAGAAGTTCGACGTGATAAAAATCAGTGAAAAAGCTATCACACGGATGGATCAGCACAAAATGTCGGAGCATAGCTAGTCAATTGGCGCAAGTTGTGCCTTGAGAATAATCCCGAGTTGGACCCGGATTTCCAGGTCTCTTTGATCCACACACACACGGAAACATACAACAAACATATATGATATCTTTGATATGTCAGAAAAAAAGGAAAAGAAAAAGAAAAAAGTAATCAACAATGTAGTTGTTCACCTGACATGCTCTTGTGCCAAAACGGTTCCGTTTGCAGATGTGAAGGCCACAGAAAGATTGAAAGAACTTGTCGTCTTCAACCAGTACTCAACTCGGTATTTGGAGCCAGACAATATATTCTGCACACCTCAAAGCACCAACTGAGCTGAACACTTGAAAGGTTTAAAAAACGCGCATAACATCAACCATTTGTATCATGCTTTCTAGACTAGAATTCGAAGACAAGTGAGAATCACTGTAAAATCTAACCATGCCCCAGAATCCAGGGTTAGCAACCCCAACGCCTCCCTTGGGACACTGCAGGCTAGCGTCGTTGTTGTCACAGAGGACTTCAATTTTGAGTGCCACTGGATTTCGGGCGTGTGGTGACGAGCATTCGGTTCCAATCGTGATTTGTGCTGCGGTGCCAATCTTGTACCAGGGTTCGATGATTGATGGTACATTCAAACCTCCCGCCTCGAAACCTGAGGATGTGACTAGAGCAGTCATTCAGGGTTTTGATTGTGTATTAAATCAACAGAAACTCAAGCCGTACCTATGGAAAGAGGGTATTAATATTGATTATAAGACAGATGAGACCTCGATTCTGAACAAGCTCTGCCCAAAGGCCACCATCTCCCGCATGATTGATCTCCTGTAAAGCAAATGTAAATATTCAACGAGGCTTATTAGCCCTAAATACAAGCATGATATGTGAGCCTCATCAATTGAATTTATGCATGAGGTAATTCAATTTCAGAAATGATTTCAGGAAAAAAATGTTTTGAGAACTGATTTGGAGGTGTGATCATCGAATGTTCGTCGTACTTCAAAGAATAGTCCAAAAAGAGTAGATGGAATCTGTCTGCCAGGATTTGTTGCATTCACTTTGAGCGTCACGGTGGATTGAGCAAGTGCAGGCACCACTAGGTGAGTCGTAAACGCCACCACCAAGATGCATAGCAAGCTGTTCGCCATGAACTCCACAAAAGAGATCATACTCAACAAAACGCTAAAACCATGAAACTAGGATAGAAACCAACAATAAAAAGCTCATCACAACTCGTATACGCTGTAAACCTTACGAACGCTGGAGGTTCAAATTACGTAAACTCTAAACGACACACAACGAGCTTACAACTGATTGTAACATTTGGATGATTTACCGAGACATGGCTGTAACTGTGTGAAGCGCATGCCGATCTCCTGCACTCATGGTCAATGGATTTGAAAAAATTGCACAGGGATAAGCTCGTTGCAACAGGTTGAGGCAGGCTGTGATTTAAGATGGAGGTCAGTACTTCTTCAAAGCATCTTCATATCCCACTTCACTTCTTACCTCATTAATAAGAGTTAGAATTGAGCAAGAAAGAGAGGTCATTAATGAGTTGATTCATAGCCAATTGAGCCTGCCTACATCAGACAACTTTCAGTTTCCACAGCAGCCAAAGTTCAACAATAAAGTGCACGAGAAAAGAGATTGAAAACCGCAGGAGTGAGAGGCAATGCAGGACTCTTATAATATCTGTTCACGATTCATGTCGTAATCAGCATTCAGATGAGGACAAGGGTACTGAAGTTGCTCGGCTTAAAGATTAAGCCACTGATTTGGTTTGTGTTTCTGATCAGAAAACTGTGGTGCATCAGAAGAAAATCCGATACCGGGTCCGACACTCTTCTTCGAACTGAATGAGGTAACAAACTTTTGGAAGAGCTTAACCAGAAGGACAATATTCCTTTCAGCAATTTGAGGACGGTACTGAGATCGTGGGAAAATTATCTACTGGAATGTGCACCAAGTCACAACCATGCAACTCAAGAATGACCAGAGTAGTAAGGCTGAAGGAAATTCAAGATTAAAAATTCGAGAAATCTTGGGGTTGAAGTCTGCGATCTTTTCTTCGACGACAGCCAGATCAGATTTCAAAAACTGATCCAAGTGTTTACAATGTGCGGTTCTGCCATGTCCCTGTCACAAGGACACAAATCAATCAACAAAAATCTCATCACAAAGTATCTGAATGCTTTTGAGTGACGGTAGTTGGAAAGACTTGATTGCAAACTGGCAGAAAACATTAACAAATTCTACATTTGTGTACGTTTGCAAGCACGCGCAGAAAGCTAAAGAAACTGACAAGAAAGCTGACCATCAGATGCAGCCATTGCATTACACAGGTGATCCTGCTGCCTAATCCTGACCAATTACTGTCGCGGAGGTGCATAATTTTGTCTGATTTTAAGTCGATAAAAAGGAAGTAAGCGATTGAATGCAGATCGAAGAAGTCATTTCCTTCTAAATGTATAATATCAAGTTGGGTCGAGAGCAATCAATTCGCTATCTCATGATTGTTGGAGTTGGGTCGGTGTCCAAATCCGAGACAAGGCACACTGCCAGCTTGAGAAATCTGGCTAGGCGAAAACTATGTGTGAGGCATAAGACTCCCACTCTCGCTATCCCTTTCTATTTTACCTTTTTTTTTTCATAGAGTATGAGAAGTTTCACATTGTTTTCTGAAGCATGGTTTACGTGACCGGCAATGAACAATATAGGTGACGAGCTACATTGCATGAAAAGTAAGTCAAACATGCCCTGAAGGGCAATCTGTGGGTCCAGAAAATGCTGTTCATGATTTTTATGCGGAAAATATATATATATATATATACAGCATTGTGTCACACAGATGCAGAGGTGACATGCTTGTCCTAACATGGATAAAATTAATAAAAATAAAAAATAAAAATAAAAACGCCCCATTTCCATAACTCTTCTCAATCGGAGCACAACTCTCACTATCGGAAACACAGCTCTAGCATGGGCAAGAGCTTCCTTACAATTTCAGAGCATGTGAGAATGTTTGCGTGTCAGCACAAAGCGTAAGAGCTTCATGCTTTAGACGGGGAGGACTGACACTGACTGATGATTCCTAACACAGAATCATGTTCGTTTGGTACTTTGGATACACTCCCCTTGGACACGCAGAACCATTTTGCCGGGTTTCAAAAATATCATGTTAAAAAAGAAGAAGGAACAGGCTCTATCTGGTCATTCTTCAACTAGATGCAACTAGAAACAAACTGTCCGAGGTACACGTGATTTAGTCATCAGGTTTTTAGAGCACACGGCCCTGGTGTGCCCACATGTTCCGTGCAAATCAACTAGTGAAAACTGTGACGCAAGCAACTTCCATCAGACTGCAGCTTGAAGCAAAGATCCATGATGGAGCAGTAGAAGGAAGGCTGTCAGGCTGTAAGACTTTGAAATGAAGCTGGTGAGGCTGGCTGGCAGTCGCAACACGTATTGATCAAGTACTTTCTTCTTCATTTTGCTGCAGCTTACTGCTTCTGTGTTTGTGTGCCGAACACCCTAATTAGGAGTATATATTGTAATGGCTACAACCCTTGCATAACCATGACGAGCTAATGGACCCAACATGGGAGACACCTGAAAACCGCACTAGGATCTATCTACATATGGAGCCTCTGATCTATCTATGAGAAATGGACAAGCATGTTTTGAAATGAATGTATAAACCCTAGAATTTTTCACTGTGAGACGCAACCTTGGTGCAGATTTGACCATTAATGATCTTCGAAGCAGAGTAAGAGGCCATTTCTGCATCGTTGTCCAATCAACCTTCACCTCATTTTACGCAACGATAACCAAACTGAACTCCAGTTCATCTGCAATGGCCTCAGTATACCCTTCAGGCCTGCTCATATTGGATATGCACAGTTTGTGTGGAAGACTGTAAGACTGAGTTAACAGCCAGTTGAATATTAGAAAGCTTCCAAAGAACAGCAAAACCTTCTGCTTAACACTCTTGATTGCTTGGAGACGCCAACAGGCGTTAACTGTGGATCCGAATGACAACCTTTGAAATAGTTGCTGTTAGACTCCAAACGTCCCGTGGTTTAGAAGGGTCTCCTCTCCGACAGCAGAAGGCAGAGTAAAGATCATGCATGGATTGAGTCTCGTTACATTTGGGATAAGAACACGAACGTACAAGTGGACGGTATACACTAGACATGAAGCATTACAAGAGGCGAAGCTTGGATTGTACTATGAAGCGATGTGGAAACACAAGCAGTCGGACGAAACCAACGCCACGAAATCTTCACCCAGCGAGAACTTTGGCAAATTTAAACAAGGTACAAGTCACTCAGTGGTTAGAAATTGCATCATATACAATGCCAGTGTTAGATTCAAAAGTAACCCTAAGCAAAGAACTGCCAGATGAATCGTCAGGCCAACCATTTTTAACGATTCATTTAATCCAATTCAGGGGAGATTCACAAGCTAAGTGGTATTGTTCAGGGAAGTCAGCAGAAAAGAAAGAGGGTGAGGAATCAAACAACTGGTCGTTTGAAAGGAGTTAGATCAACTAGTTTCAGGACAGGAAAGAACAAAAGGAGGAAACAAAAACCCAGCATCAGTCCACGATGTGAAGAACGACGGTGTCGGTCTGTTACTTCTTCCTCGTTCGAAAGTAATTCAAGCAACTCCTGCAGAAAATCACGCAGAAGTTCACGAAAAGAGAGAGATGATGAAAGTTGCGAACCGAGCTGCTCGATGTCGGGATCTTTTCAGGATTCAATACCAGGCAGCAAGCATGTCTCTCCAGACGCTTCTCAGTAAGATTCTTATGCCATGCACCATTTGTCGCATTTCTGTATCATCGAAATAAACGTATTTCATGTAAATCGCTGCAGAGCAAACATATAACACGATGGGCGTGTAAAGGAAAGAACCATCAAGGACAAACAGGAAAAAATATCCAGCACCGTGGCATGGACAGGAGAAAGTTACAAATAAAGCACATTTGCAGAAGCGAAGGCACTTTCACAGCCATTGATACAAGATCTTGTCTGAGAATCTATTTTCCACCGCAAAAGTGTGCAACTCAAACATCCACGCTTCATTTTCACATTAAACCTTTAACAGAGAATCACAGCGTCATGGATTCAACGCTAAATTCTGTTGTTTTGAATGAAAACGCCAGGTTGAATCCCGCATTTGACCAGTGGGAGTTGAACATGACCCATGCTTATCACGAGGGCCTTGAAGCAACAGGATTTGAGCCTCCAGGCGCTCCCCCAGTCTTAGTAAAACCTCAAGAGAAACCTCGGGATAATCGCCACTGCCTGTGAAAACTGTGGTGAAGTATTTAAAGTAAACGATGGAGTCATTTGATCTCAACGGTCACATATTGGAAAGGATGCCAATTTTTAACTGCGTTCAGCGATGAACGGGGAGAACTGGCAGAATAAAATCAGCAGAGCTACATGCTCGAAAAGCACCAATTCAAGATTGTTCCTAAACTGGGAAACACCAAAAGATGACTGGAATCACAAACTTGACGCAGTAAAACTCAAGGTACTGACTGAGTAAAAGCACTAGGGTACTGGTTAATTATGGAAAGTACAGGATCTTAGATGGTTCCACCTATACAAAACACCCCGCTTCCCTGATCTTGGGCAATACGAATGGTCTAAAAATAAAAAATAAGCACAATATGTCATGATTTCACGTGTGCCACACTCTGTTTGAGTGGCAGAGCATGCCTAGTTTGCGTCGCCAGGCTCGAGCGCAGTTCTCCAACGGTTGAAGGTCTAACCATCAATGTCAACACATCTTCGTAACAGAAGCATTTCTAAAAACCTTCTCACTTGTTGGGCCATATTGCTAGAGCATTGGTGTGTGCAATGCAAGCATTAGAATATGCAACTGCAATACATTCAATTCACTGCATGATATTTCACTACGCAGGAAACAAGGGACCAAAGGATTCCAAGCAGCACAAAACCCACTAAAATTAAACTCGAGCAACAAACGCGTGATGCACTTTATAAGGAAGCAATGAACAGTTTGTCAAAAGCTTCCAAATGATAGCGCCTGGGGATTTGACTGAAAAAACAATAGTTAGAAAACCAATAAAGAGCTGAGCTTTCTCCAGATAAGGGGCCGCCTAATTAATGTATGCGGTTGGAAGTCCACACATGTACAGCAAACGTACTCCAAAACAACACAATCCAACCCTGGTCAATATCACCTTTGCAAAAAGCCCTTGAGCAATGAACAGATTCGCAACTAAGGAAACAAGCGAAGTCCTGCGCACGTCTCTGCGGGCTCTTTTGGATCGTTAATCAGCTAAATGTTGTCCAGATCTATACATATTGATGAGCCAAGGTCGGAGAATTTGAAATAACAGCGATCGAAGCCTGGGAAGGCGAACAACCAGGCATCTCACGCGAACTCATCACAAAAAGGTCCTATGATTCCAGATGAAGATCAGTGGGATACTGTCCTTCGCAAATCCAAACACCTCTGCATCTTAAGGTACAAAACAGTCGTTGTAAGTAAATCTACGATAGTAAACTCACATTTGTGCCTGAGCCAAAGCATCTTACCGTCGAAAGAATTGACACCGGATCTGACAGACAGCTCCAAAGCATCTAGACAACCCACCATGAGGAAAGCATCCGTTACATCATGACCATATTATGAAGCTCATGGCTGCACCAGACGCAGAACTACAAGCTGGAGAACTACACTGCACTAAGATGTCCAATCTAAACGGCATTCACTGGGGTCAATACACGATCTTCGTAACCGCTAAACTCATGTTGGTTGGAAGATCAGCCACATGCAAGGAAGCAGACACTTGCTTCCAGTCACCGGTTATTAGTGTAAGAAAACTTCGCAAAATCAAAATTCCACGCATCTGCAAGTATAACCACTCGTCGAAAAAAGGACGACATTGCACTGAGACTAACGCAGCAGTTTGTATAAAGAAAACCGGGTCTCGTGTCTCACTTAAAGCAAGTACTAGCAACCAATGCTCATGTCGAACGATAGCAATAGGCATTATCAGTAGCTCAGCTCGCAAACTAGACACCTCAGTGGACATTCACCAAAAATACCCCATACACGGATTTGCAAGGCCCAACATGTTCACTAACCTAAAACAAAAACAAGTTGTGTAAGGCAAGCGATTTGGCTACAACAGACAAAATTAAGCAGAGCCAGCAATCGACTTATGCAGCAACTTTCTTTGCAGTGACCGCGTTGCAAATAACACCAAACTCAGCACCCTTCAGTGAAGCTCCTCCGACAAGGAATCCATCAATGTCCTCTTGTGTGGCAAGCTCGGCGCTGTTGGCACCGTTCACTGAGCCACCATAGATGATGCGGGTCTTTGAAGACACATCATCAGAAACTTTCTCCTTCAACCACTGACGGATGGCAGCGTGCACCTCTTGAGCTTGCTGAGGGCTGGCCACCTTGCCAGTTCCAATAGCCCAGACGGGCTCGTACGCTACCACAATGTTCGACCAGTCCGATCCAACAGCATCAGCGTAAGCTTGCAACTGCTCGAACACAACATCGGTGGTGCGATTCGCTTCACGATCCTCAAGCTTCTCCCCCACACAGGCGATCACACCTAGGCCTTGGGACAATGCATACGCGCTCTTCTTCCCAATCATGGCATCGGTCTCGCCGATCACATGTCTTCGCTCAGAATGCCCTTGAATCACCCATTTCACGCCAGCATCAGCCAACTGCTCCGCACTAATCTCCCCCGTGAACGCTCCACCCTTTCCAACCCACGAGTTCTGAGCCGCGACCTCAATCCTATTGGACAACGATCCCAGCACCTGGCTTATGTACAGATATGGTGGCGACACGACAACTTCCACACCCTCCTCGAGCATGACACTGTTGAGCTCATCCACAAGCTTCTTAATGCTCTCAGTCGTGCCATTGCACTTCCAGTTGCCCCCGACGAAGAACTTTCCAGTTCCAGCCATGGAGACGACTCCCCTGCTCCCTGTACCCGCACTCTGCACACATCGCAAACACATCACCAAACGCCCCCGACAAAATCCTTACTCTATTTCTCTATCTCGCTCTCACAATCCCTTCACCAACCTCGCAAAACCCAAAGACATAACACAACCCTGCCTTAACCCATCAATTCCACCACACCCTTACCTGCAACCGTTGAGACAAGACTGCCCCGAACGATGACTCGTTGGCGACATCAGCACGGCGCAGTCCAGCGAATTGGGGGCGCGCGAGCGACGAAGAGGGTTTGGCAGCAGCAGCAGCGAGAGACGACGGCGAAGCCCCCGCAACGGAGTGCGCAGCCCTGCACGCAGCCAATGCCATTGCTCCCGAACACAAGCACTCGCGCGCAACGAAGCTCTCGAAATCGCTACGACTCGGAGTGCTCCAGTTCCTGCGTTGCAACGAGATGGATGGGCTCGCTGCACTCGGTGCTGCTGCTGCTGCCGCCGCCGATCCGCGATTAAGCTCTAAAGGAATCGAGCAGAGCCGATGAGCATTCGATGGCTGCAAGTCCCCCCCTTCCTCCTCTCCCGTGTCGCTCCCTCCGTCGACCCTCTTCGGGCGTTCCGCGCCCCCGTTCCCGTGACCCGGTCTTCGGTGCCCGTCCTCGGGGTTCGCGTCATTTCGCTCCGTCTCTAGATGGAGAACACGTGTCTTCTGGACTAATGTTGACCGTCGATGTTTCAATTTATTTTTTCCAAAACGATATTAAAGAAGGACTATTGGATGTGTTTCGACAAGCCTAGATTCCACTCTCTCCATTATCATTGTATAGATAAATATGCATGTGTATACAATTTGTGTATATGTATATATATATATATATATATATATATATAGGCTTTTTTATTTTTTATTTTAGAGTAGGTAGATTAGAATATTTAAAAATAGCTACAAGTCATTTACATATACTAGGAATTGTGGATTGAATAAACAAATCAAATGTATATGCAAGGAATTAGGCCATAGATACTAAAATATATTATGTAATGGTCGACTAGAAACTTTATCATTGAGCTTTTGATGTTAGTTTCCTTTCAATTACAATTAAAAATTATCTTGTACGTTTTCATATGATCATAGCTAGCATGCTTTGAAACTTGGGTCCAAACCTTTTAAAATTGCCATTACCAAAAGCAATACACATAGTTGAAGATTCAATGTAAGGACTATCATGCAAAATCTTTTATCTACCATGGACTTGAAGAAAAAAACATCTACTTCAAAATGTGCAAGAATTATTCTAGAGTGGACTCAAGTGAATAGAGATAATGCTTATACAAGCTTTGTGAAGTACCCACAATAGATGTAACAACTTAAAAAACCAAACCAAAACAAAATAAAACAATAAAGTAACATAAAAGCTTTGTTAAATATCAATCCCTTAACAATTAGATGCTTTGACTTTTAGCTATGAGAGGTCAAATACATTTTTCAAATGTTCTCTTAATATAACAAATATCATCGCCTTAATCTTAAGATATTTTTTATTTAGCTAATGTATTGGCAAATGACTAATTTGTAGTTTGTAATAAGGTAGTCAACAAACAACATTGTTACTTCAAGGATACAAATAAGAATCTCTACCAAAACATATAAACATATTTGGATTTGGTTTTTTCTATTACAAGTCTCAACTTATTTATATTAGACTTAAAATTAGAAACTCAAAAGATACAAAAAAAAACCACTTCTTCAGATGATATTAAAAGCATTAAATTAGATGATATTATGTGTCAAGGACATGAATAGGAAGAAGATGCATAAACTTGGAAAATCTATGTCAAAAGAAAAATAAAAAAATAGAAATAAAATAGTGTGTATATTAAAAAGAAATTAAAATGGTTATTGCGAAATGACAAGGAAATTAGAGACTCTTAAATCTTGACTAAAAGCAAGAAAGGAATTAATAAGAGTGAAGAAGGCTTAACTCTTGCCTCTATATATACTATCTAACTAAGAGCTGCGTGGCGATGTTCTATAAGACCTCTAATATATGTTGACTTTGCAAGATACTTGTCTTAGCTTACAAGATAAGTTTTCTATGTGTGGGCCACATAATTAGCTTGTTCTTCAAGCTACCAACATGTGTGGCACATGGCCAACTTGTTGACCATGTTTCTAATCTAAAAAGTCAATTAAAGATACCTAAAAAATCAAAGTAGCATCTATGAAGCTTCTATAGAAGATATTATGGAATTGATTTACTTTTACCTACTATTATTTAAATCATATAAGTAATTATTTGTTTATATGTGTATGTCCATAGCATTATCCCCTCTTCTAGGGACAAGTTCCACGAAGAGCGATCTTTATATGTTGAACAAATCCAAGATGTGGCAAATTATATTTGCTACATACTCTAATCATTGTTCTCTTTGAAGATAGTTGATAGGTCCTCTCACCCATCAATAGTGTCCCATACCATGGCAAAAAGACCACCCTGTTATTTGGTCACTGTTGAGGCTTTCGTAACTTTCTTCAAATAAAACATTTGGAACACCGTTAAGAATTGTTCCTATCTCTAATAAAATCACTAAACATCAAGAGTCTCTTCCAAGGTCATGACACCAAATATGTTATATCTTGTCATCTATTCGAGGAAGGACATGTTGTTCTTAAAGATCTTCATCTCGATTTTGTCGTCTTAAACGTTGTGACAATTGTAATGTCTCATTTGGTAGGTCCGCAAATGAAAGCTCTTGAGTTGAATGAGTTGGTTGTTGGTTCTCCATCTCCTCAACATCACAAATACGCATAAGCTACAAAAAAAGATAGAAGGTAGAATGCAATCTTCTTTGTACTTTATTTCTTTTATAGCAAAGTCTTACTATTCTTTATCTTGATTTAGATAGATGTTGGCAATGAAAAGCCTCCACTGTCTTTGTTGTATTTACAAGGTTCTTTATTGGCTCCCATGTGCATTCACTAATATCATATCTATGCCGATGGACAAACTATTCCAATTTATTTTGGGGCCATGTTGAGTCTAGAACTTCTTCTATTTCAAACTCTTCATTATTGTCTACTTCTATAGGAAGAAGTAGAGCTTATGTTCTTCTTGTTATGATCATAGTTTTGTATGGTTCAAGAAGAGACATGTGAAAGACATGATGGATCTTTATTGCCTCTGGTAGATATAACTGATAAGCAATTGGATTGATTTGTCTACAAATAAAAAAAGGTCCAAGCCCCCAGTAGTCTAACTTATGACAAAACCAAGTAATCTTGATATTACAATGAAATAACCATATCTTGTCACCTGTATTCAATTATGGTTGTTTCTTTCAATACACATTTACGTTGATCTTTTGCTGTTCTTGAGCTTTCTTTAATTACACCTTCATTGTTATATGTAGTTCTAAGAAAGAATTTGCCAAACCTTCTACCACAAGATTATTAGCTTTTGAAAAGTCAAAAGTATCAAGTCATAGATGGTAATCATAATTGACAAAGAAAGGTATTTGTTGTGTAGAAGAATGTATCATATTATTATAAGCAAATTCTGCCAATGGTAAGAAGGTTTTCCAATTGTCTTATTGATAATTGACGATACTCTTTAAGTATTGCTGTAAAACTTAGTTTATGCACTCTATCTGTCTATCAGTTTGAAGATAAAATATCAAAGAAAGCTTTATATCCACTTTTAAAATCTTAAAAAGATTTTTCCAAAATCTTGATATAAATTGAGTCCTCCTATCTGATATAATATCTTTTAGTAATCCATGATATCGATAGATATTGTCAAAGAAAAGCTTGGCAGTTTCTTCACTTATGATAGATTTTGTACATGGTACAAAATATGCTATTTTGGTAAAATGATCTACTATCACAAATATAGAATCATACGATCGTGAGATTAAAAGATCTATAATAAAATCCATAGAAATAGAATGCCATGATTGTTTTGGAATAAGTAATGGTTGAAGAAGTCTATAAGATTGATGCCGAGGAATTTTTGACCTTGAACAAATGTCACATGATTGAACAAAGTATTCTACAGCCTTCCACATTTGTGGCCACCAAAAATCTTTAGATATTAGTTCCAGAGTCTTGTTGTATCCAAAATATCTTGTTGCTAGAGAGTCATGACGTGCTTGAAAAATACATAAATATACTTCTCTTTTTAGTACATATAGGCATCTCTCGAAATAAAGTAGGTTGTTCTTGAACTCAAACTTAGAAGTATCACGAGACTTAAAAGAAGTACTCTTAATATCATAAACAAGAGGATCAGAGGACATACTTGATTGAATTTGTTTGAAAAAAGTTGAATCAACAAAGAGCTTCTTGAGATCTCATAATTAATCTTGGCTCCTGAAAATTTCTTGGAATAAAAAGCTACTGAGTGAATTTTAGCATTTATTCCTATTTGTAATAATACACCGCCCAAAGTAAAGTCTAATACATTTTTTTCCATAAAGAATGCCTTAGAAAAGTCAATGCGATACAAAATAAGTGTAGAAACAAAGGCTGTCTTTAAAGCTTCAAATACTGCTTCCACTTCTTGATTTTATTGAATTTTTTCTTTATAAGTCAAATGTGTAAGTAAAGCTACAATTTGAAAGAAATCTTTGATGAAGATCCAATAATAATTGGCAAATTCCAAAAAACATTAGACATCTTGCATTATTTTTGGTATCTTCCAATCCATAATTATTTGAACTTTCTTAGGATCTATTATAATTCTATCATTTGAAATGATGTAACCTAAGAAATCAACTTGAATAGTGTGGAATATATACTTTTTTTTTATCTTGGCATAGAGTCGTCCATCTCTTAATTTTTGTAAGACATGATGAACATGAAGTTCATATTCTTCTATATTCTTATAATAGATTAAGATGTTGTATAAATAACAGAAAACAAAATTATCCAAAAATTCTTGACAAACATCATTTATAAGATTTTGAAAAGTTACCAGTGTATTTGTAAGTCCAAAAATACATGACATTATATTCAAAATATCAGTACATGGTTTGAAATGTAGTCTTCTATTCATTTCCTTTTTTAATGCATACTAGATTGTATGCTCTTCATAGATCTATTTTGCATAGATCTTAGCTTGATTGAAGTGATCAAGAAGTCTAGATATTAAAAGTAATAGATATTTATTTTTGATGGTGATCTTGTTGAATCTTTGATAATCAATACTTATTTGTAATGATCTATTTTTTTATATAAATAGAATTGGAGCTTCTATTAGAGATTTGGAATGGTATATGAAGTTCTTGGCTAGATTCTCTTTAATATATTCCTTAAATTTGGCCAACTCATTTTGTGATAAATTATAGATTGGTCCAAATGGTAGTTGTACTCTTTTTTGAAGGTCACTTGAATAGTTATAGGGACAATGTTCTAGAATAGTATTTGCATTTTTTTTTTCAATACATCTTGAAAATCTTGATATTGGCTTGAAAATACCACTTGAAGTCTTTGCACCATTAGAAACAAATGTGGCATAAATGACACAAGGTGATTCTTCTTTTGTAGCATGCAAAAAAATTCTTGTATCCATAAATATAGGTTTAATTATACTATACTTGAGATTTTTTACTTAATTAATTACACTCTTATTTATACTTTTAGAAAAGTCAAGAATATGAGAAATCTAATATACTCAAGGATTGTATTTTTTTAACCACAATAAACCTAAAATAATTGGATTAGAGGGAGATCTAATGATATTAAATACCACAAAGCTATTATGATCATTAGTTATTACTTCTATAGGAAGGATTTTGTGAGTAACATCTCCAAAAGACAACGAGCAAGCATCTATGACTTCTACACAAACAGATTCAGTTTTCCTTACTAAAGATATGTTAAGTCTTTTAATAAATTTTTCATCTAAGAAACATGTTGAGGCTCCTCAATCTAACAAGGTAAAGGCTTTGTAATGTATAGGTCCTAAAATAATGTTCAATATAAAACAAAGAGAGAGTTCTGAGGAGAGAATAAGACCTTCATTAGGTATTGTATAAGGTTTCAATTGCACAATTCTTATTGTAGTTGGACAAACTTGTTTTCTGATATATTGTCTTTTTTAACATTTATACCCCTCATTTTATAATTGCATTGCTTCTTTAAACAATGTTGAGCAGTGTGCTTAGGTTCTCTACAATATAAGCATAATCCTTCCTAACAGCCACAAGTCTTTTCTTGCTAAGTAAGAGATTTAAAATGTACCACATTAATTTGCATATCCTTTACTTCTAAATGTATGTGTTGAAGAGGTGTTGATGTTGCCATTGAATTATAATAATATTGAGGCTCACTTGTCTAACTCTTAGATCAAAATTCAAAAAGTTGATTATCACACTTCACAGCAAAGTCAATTATTTGACTCAATGTTTGAGGATTAGATAAGTTGAGCATCAATTTCTTTACATCATATTATAATCTATAGAAAAATTGGTTAATCAATACAACATCATTCCACTTGATATTAATTACAAGTTATCAAAATTATGAAGTATATAATATTACAAATCGATTATCTTATCGTAAAATATGGATTTTATTGGTTGCAAAATAATTTGCATCATGATCTCCATATATGGATCAAAACTCTACTAAAAAAGTCTTAAAGTTATCCAATATTGAATATTGTCATTCAAAAAAAGATGAAAACCTTGATAATGCTGAATTTGAAAGAAGTATACTAATGAATTTAATTTGTAATCCTGGAATTGGATAGGTTTGGAGTTGAAGTTCAATCACAAGTTGTACTTGATTGATAAATCCTCTAAACTTGGATCTTTTGCCATCAAACTTTTCAAGCAAGTCAACTCTTAGTTCTCTAATATCTAAAGGATATTCCACCATAAGAGAAGGAACATGATTAAATGTAGATGTTGAAGCAGCTCCAATCATGTCTATGTCTTCACTTCCTACCATTATTATTGCTCCTTGTAGTGGTAAACTGAGTTGATGATCGCAAGTATTAACTCTCTTGATTGCTATTGCATTTGTGCCATTGCACTCTTCATTTCAAGAAGCTTTGTCATGATATTTCTTAGAAAATAAATATCTAATATTACTCAAGACAAGCAAAAGAGGATACTTCAAAACAAAAAAGATGTTAAGAACAATATTAGTTTAAAAGAAGGTAATCTGTAACTTCTAATATACCTATATCTTATCAAGAAAAAAGAGTAATTCAGTCTTAATCAAGAGAAGACAAAGCTCTAATATTGTAAGTATACTCTTATCAGTATGTCAAGGACATAAATATGAAGAAGATGCATAAACTTCAAAAATCTGTGTCAAAAGAAAAGTGAAAAAATATAAATAAAATATTATGTATATTAAAAGGAAATTTGAATGGCTATTGCCAAATGACAAGGAAATTAGAGACTCTTAAATCTAGACTAGAAGGAAGAAAAGAATTCACAAGAGTGAAGAGGGCTTAACTCTTACTTTTATATCTACTAACTAACTAAAAGCTACATGGCAATGTTTTATAGGACCTCTAATATGTATTGACTTTGTAGGACATATGTCTTAGCTTATAAGGTAAGTTTTCTATGTGTAGGCCATATAGTTAGCTTGTTCTTCAAGCTACCAATATATATGGTACATGGCCAACTTGTTGACCATATTTCTAACCTAAAAAATCAATTAAAAGACATCTATACAGTCAAAGCAGAGTCTATAAAGCTTCTAGAAGCTTTTATAGAATATATTATATAATTGTCCTACTTTTACCTATTATTATCTAAATCATATAAATAATTATTGGTTTACATGTATATGTCCGTGACATTATGTTATCTCTATAATTTTTGTATTTAAAAAAAATCAAAAATATTATTTTTAATATTATATTTAATATAAAAAGATGTAACACATTTAATTTATGTTATTAGAATAAACTTCTTAAAATTAATACATGTACATTGTATTTTTAATCTAAAATATCTTTATTATTTTATACACCTTGATTATAATTCTATTCTAGTTCTTGTAAGTTGATATTCAATATATAACTATAAGTTTATACATTAAATTCTATGCACCTATTTTCAAATTATGTCAGTCAATCTTGATTTAATGTTTGATTTCATGTCTTTCATAGGAATAATCTTTTATTTATATAATTGATAATGCTTAATTTTATATATATAATGTATGTTGTATAGATTATTGGTTAAAATCAATGTTATTGGCTTTCAAATAAAAATATTATATTTTGTTATAATTCATATTTTTACAATCCATAAGAAATGCTTCATGCATTACACAAAGCTATGCAGTCATCAAAAACATCTTTGAAATTAAATCACAAACAAAGTCTTTCTATATTTTTTTATTAGTACAATGACTTATTATAGGAATTCCTAAATTAATGCAAATATTGACATCTCTTCTCTACTACTCATATAATTATACACTTTTGTTGGAATAGATTCAATTAAAAAGAATAGACTTTTTTCTTCTTTGATTCTTGATCTTTTGCTCCAAACTTCTATTTTATAACCACATTCTATTTGGATATTTATAGATCTTTTGAATAAAATACTTGTTGGAAGTTGATAGGAAAAGTAAATGAGTCCAATCCAAAGTGGACAAATGTCATAAGAATAATATGACTTTATACCTCTATTCACAAATTATAATTAAATGATATTAGGCAATTGTGAAAGACTTACATTTACTAATTTATCTTCAAACTAATTCAACATCTCCTTATTTTTAACCACAACTTTAAGAAAATATCTTATTATTGTCATTTTATCACAATAGTATGTTGCTACAAATAAAATTATGTATCTTTCTTCTTCTTTATATAAAATTTATGCCTTACATAGCGACTACTATTCTATGAATAAGAAATGCACAAATATTCTTAAAGATTGCAGCATTTTCTTCATTACAACCATTTTTTGTACTACCTAATATGCAATATCACCAAGACATGGTTGGTTAAAATCTTACTAACTCTATGATTAAAAGTATAGATCATTTGCAGTAATAAATTTATGTGTCTACCATTACCTTCTATAATTTCAGCATATATAGATTGGTGATGTGTAAGATGCCATATGCAACATATTGTCGGCTTAAAAAATGTAATATAATTTGTATAGAAACCAAAAGTATTATCTATAGAATATCTTTATGCCATACTCTTTGTTGGTTTTGTCCGCATCTACATACAATTTTTTAATGTCTTCATATATTGCTCTATAGAATGCATCCATCAACAATACATTTGGCCACAAATAAATAATTCTTTAGCTAAATAAATCATGATGTGAATTATTATGTTAAATAATTTGAATTTAAATTCTTTTTTTAACATGTATAAGATTATTATAGCATCTTTTAGTAGCTCCCTTATTAACTCATATAAATTATGCTTGAATAAAACTTACAAAAGATATGACAAACTTTCATAATAGATTTTCAAGCCTTTTGTTTAAAAACATGTCAAACAACCAAAAGCAATACTTACATTCTAATATACCATAGATTTGTTGTAAAATTATTACATTTAGAGTTGCATATAGATCCTTGTATCACTTTTTTTCTTTGTATAATATATATTAAGTTTTTAAAAATTTTAATAATAATAAATAATAATAATAATAATAATAATAATAAATAATAATAATAATAATAATTATATTTTACTAATTCAAATCTCTTTTATAAATCTAATACAATAATTTTACAAATCTAATATAGTTAACACGGCAAATACATTTATATAAGAATTAAAATTCAATGCACCTAAAAATGTCAAAATAATATATGTTGCATTCAAACATAGAAGCCAAATAACTTCATATATTTTAGCCTATCATCAAATATCTATTTTTTTATTCTTAAGCAAAATTTCTTATTATTCACAATACTACAATGATGGCTAAAAATTCTTTCTTTTCTTTCGACTTCACTATATATTAAGCATTTGGCATATAAGACTGTTTTTGATATTGTTTATCTAGCTACATCTAAAGCTTTGGCCAAATTTCCATATTTTGCATGTCTTATCATCTTCTAGAATAGTCTTTTTTACCAAATAAAGTTTTAATTAGGTTCTCACATAAAAAAAAACTTACAATGCATTATATCAAAGATGTTTTGTATCAATAAGCCTTGTATATTTATTTTTTTCTATAAAAAATATACTTTTATAATATAATATTTATTTTTATCAATCATATTTAGGCACATGAATTTTTATATAAGCCCTACTTAAGACACTTTGGTCATTTTTTTGTATGTAGAAATAACAAGTCAATTTATTTATTTTTAAAAAACAAGTATAAAGTATTTAATTCTCCAATACTTAATAAGAAAGACTAAATTTTAAAAAAAACCTCATTAATATCTCCCAATAGAGGAATTTTTATAGTACAAATAACTATTTTATTCCATGCTTAAATATAAGGTTATTTAGGCCCTTTAATATTCCTATTTTTAAAAAGATACTGGTTTTTTTTTCATGAAATTATAGTATTTTCAAATGGGATAGTTTATGTGGTACTTCTCTGTGGTCTATTTTACTATTAAACCTCTTTTTTTTTTACATGAGTTAATCAATGATAGCCACTTTTTAGGCCCAAGATAGATAATTTTTTATTTTTTTTTGTCTTTGCATAAGTCAAGAATCTATTAATGGTTTATGTATATGGCATACAATGTAATCTTTTGTCTATTTCCTTAATATGAGTTTAAATACAAGAAATATGCTAATAATCTATAACAACATTGCCTAAAGAATGAACCATCTTCTTTCATGAAAACCAAAAAATGTATTGTATGCTCAAACTCCAATCCATAAAGTTTGCAATCTCTCTACCAAAGATTTAATGTAATAAGGTATAGATAAGATATTTGTATTATTGACATATAGGGATAAATTTTTAGAACCATGGAATTTTCTAAAATTAGAGTTAGATTAGTAGACTAGATAGGACCTATTGTAGAATATTCTAAAAAGAATTCAAAGCAATTATTTACATAGGATCCACCATGGAATCTTCTTAAAAAAACTAAAGGCGGTTATCTAGATGGGGTCCATCATAAAACCTTCTAGAAGGAATTTAAGGAAGTTATTTAAGTGGGATCTACCACCTACGAATATTCTAGAAAATCCAAGGTGATAGAACAAAATATAAATAGGACTAGCCAAGGCCTTTTGGGGCATTTGATTAGGTATGGCTTTGGATATTTTTTCTTAATAAAATTGAATTTTATATCTTTTTATTTTGTTCTATTTTGTTCTAATTCTGGTTAGTTAGTTTTGTCTTCTATGTTCCATTCTATTTAATTCTATTTAGTTTTGTTTTGGTATAGTTTGTCCTACTTTGTGATGAGATTTTATATTGTTGTAGATTAGAAGGATCTTGGATATTTGAAATAGACTCGTCCTATTTCATTCAATATAAATTTCAATATTAATAGAAGTTGATGAATCCTTTCTATAAATCAATGGTATTAATAATATAAAAAATATTTTGATTACTAGTTAAGGCAAAAAATTATACATCACTAGCAATGCTAGCCAAGTAGAATATAAATAATATTATAAGGAATGTGGATTAATATTATCCATAAAAAATTCTAATTTTATATTTTATTTTTATCTAATAAATTCTTTATTAAAAATATTAGCTTTCTTCTAAGCTGGACTATCTACGATAAATGTCATCTTGTCATCTACAAATTTATTATAAAAGTGTCATTTTAGTAATTTTCCAATTGCAAGCAAGTAATACATTTATTGTAGCTGTGATATGAAGAAAAAGTGTAATAATATTTTTATTGGTATAGTATTTGAGCCAAATTTATATATAAATTTATTATATTTGGAGCACTTATTGAGCTTTGCATTATTTCTTTAAGAAAAAATACAAGTATCTAAGCAATAGTAAATGACTTTATACTCTAGGCTTCATTTTTTTTTATCATATTTTTAGCCGCATATAGTGTCTTTGGCAAAAGATAATTGCAAAGAAGAAACGTAGAGGAAATAAAATTCAAAAGCTCATAAGTGAAGGTATTACCCAGAGCATGCATGGTGGACATGTTTAATATAACAACTATTGCTAAAATGATACTTACTAAACTTCATGGCGAAAGTGGCTTTTAAAACCTCAATATACATCTTTTTAAAATTTTTATTGAAATAATTCTTTGATTCAACTTCTCTATTTCCATTATGTTCTCTTAATGGTGATGTGGCAATTATTGTTTCTAGATTCAATTCATCAAATGTTCACATTGTATTTAAAAATAGCTTATGTATCTCATAATATGCATCTATTATACTTTTTGAGATGTCTCATTTCCATCTAAATTTGCATTATAATTGTAAAAAGCCTCATCTACAAAAAATTTGATTCTTATAATCTCCATCTTAGAATATCCATCTAGGATTCTCTTCCAATCATTAATTTCATACTATATAGATTTCTATTATATTTATTTAAATTGATCCGGATTACCTATAGTTATATATAAATTCTATTGTAGCAATCCAGATTATCTATAATTATATATAAGTTCTATATATAGAAGTATATTGATAATACTTCAAAAAAAAATCAATTGTTACTTTCATTTAAACATAAAGAATTAATCCTTCCAAAGCTTTTTATTCTATATACCTTTGTTTGTTCTGGTGTATACACATAATACATGTTATAAGCTTTAGCTTTTATTAAATAACTTCAAAATCTAATTAAATAAGTATTTGATATTATTATATTTGATTACCTACTATTTCATTATTTTTAAAAATAATAAAATTAGTTTAATTATTATTAATCATAAAAAAATATAATATAAAAATATTAGCTTTAATATAATAAAAATTTAAGAATTTCAAACTATTACTTCAAAAAACTTTCTTAAATGATTTAAACTAAGACAAATCTCAAGTGCAAGTTTAGATTTGGAGCCAAAGCACAAGTCTTTTTTACATATAACACAATGTTGTGACTTTTAAATATTGTCTCTCTCATATTTGAACCCTTTAAATACAACACTTATATCAAAATTCAAGAAAAAAATTATATTAATTATTTTTTAATTCTTTTTTAAAAAAATATTATTAAATTATCAATAAAAGATATTTATTTCTAAAAACAATTTGAAAAAAATATATAGAATTATTCTTGATTACAAAGCTTATTATAATGCATACTTGAAACTTGTCAATTTTTAGTTTTAATATGTTATTCTTGATAATTTTTGAAGCAAAAATGGTGTAGCTACTAAAAAAAATTAGAGATCCAAAAACTATACTAGTAAAATTTATAGGCAAAATCTCACAATATCTATTAAATATATTATTTCATTTACTTTAAGTACTAATGATATTATAATATTTAGCATAACATAAAAAAATCTTGATTTGTATCCACTTGCAATATTTGTAAGGTATTTTGATTTTATAGAAGGTATTTTTCTTAATCTTACATAATAGAAAAAAATATAATTTAATTTCAACTCTATTGGTTGTATTTAGATTCTTGATATGTAGTATTAAATATATGAGATATTTATATTGAATTATCTCTCCTTCCATTCTATTCAAAAATAATAAATTTGATTACTATATTATTAATGCATGGATTTGAAGAACCACAAAATATACTATAACTATATTCTATGCTCAAAACCATAAATAATTAAAATATATAATATTAATCTATAAAAATTATATAAACAAAAAAATTTACATCATTTGCAAAGATGATTAAACTTTTATTGATGAAGATGTCCTTCATGCCAAACAATAGAAGGTTTTTAGTTATGAAGTAAATTTTGAGTTGCTATGTAGTAAGACTTTTGAACTGGAAATGTAAGCAATCAGCAACCATTTAGCATAAAATATAAATAAATGCTTTGAAGATTCAAAATTATTCTTTTTTAAAATATCCTTCTATACATTATCTACATTCATAACTTTATAATATTTGACAAATATTATAATAAGCTTGAAGTTATAAAGTACATAGAAAATAAAGAAATTTTAAAAAATGGACAATATTTGCAACCTTTTGAGTGTCCTTTCTATTGTGGAGGTTTGTTGCACCTTTATATTATACATATGTCTTTGTACATGTAATTTCTCTTAGGCACATATGATTGTTTTGCAAAAAAAAATTATGGTAGCCAAATATTTTGTAAAGCCAATATAAGAACGTGATTTAAACAAGATTGTTTCAAAAGCATAGCAAAATTATTTTTCACTCAAACATTCCTTAAGATATAATTCTAATAACATAAAAAAATTTGATTATTTTATATATTGCTTTTGAATATCTTTTATCAAAATAATTCCAAATATAAATATTTGAATTTGATTATTTATAAACTTAGATGTAGAAATGTTTGCAAATAAAAGATTTTGAGGCTTATAAATTAGATTTAAAAAAAATAATAATATTCAAAGATGTATAATATTCTTCCAATAAGATTAATTAAATATTTTCTATTATTTTTATATCCTATCAAATTCAAACAATATACTTATTATTTTTAAGAAATACTATAAACTTAAAGTCATTGTAGCTTTGGGTGTATAATTATTTAATTATTGTTATCTAAGATATATTTGAAAGCTACATTCAAAAAACTTATATTTAGATTTTAGTAGGAGCAAAGAGATGCTATAGTATGTAGTAATTGCTTATGATATATTGTCTCTATTGAGCTGCAATTAGTACAATGTCTTCTCCAAAACAATGGAAGTTTATCCTGAAGTATTGTCAAATATCTAATTTTTTTATAGCCTTATTATTTTATATCATATCACCACACTTCCATGTGCATTCTATATTTATAAAATTTTCTTATAAATACTTAAATTTAAATTTAGAAAAAATATATATTATAGAAAGAATTTCTAAAAATATTATAGATTATTTTAAATTATCCATAATTAAGCCAGGTGCATTGTTTATAATCAATTTATAATGAAAAAAAATTAAGAATAATTTTGATGATTCTATTATATTGCAGCAAATAATAATTTTAATAAAAATGATATGGATTGAATTTATATTGTAGGTATGTTTGATTTAATTTTGGCATTTTTTTTTATTAGAAACATATTTTTTAGTGCATTTTGCGTTTCAAAGAACTTGAACATGTTTATTGAATCATATGTTTTCACACATGGTTTTTGGAGCTATTATTGTAGGTTAAAGGTGGCATTACAAGGCAAAATATTTGGCTTTGGTTTAAGTGTTTAGGATTTATCAATGTGCATTATGTAAGGTGAAGGTTTGACTAGCATTATACATTTGTCAGAAAATGAAAATGAAGTAATAGAGGATGCACCTAAATTGTGTCACTATCCATACAATATGAACCTTCAACATTGGTAGAGGGGTGAAAAGGCATTTTTATCTAATAAATTCAATTGTTGGCTTCAAACATTATAATAGATATATTAGTTTAGTATAGATCTGTTAAAATCAAAGTGTCTTTCATTTATTTCATTTTGAATTGCATCAACTTGTTTATGGGAAGAAAAATCATTAGATGCATATACAATATACATACAAGAAACAAATCAATTATGATGTTAGTTGGAATAGTGAATTTATCAAGGTTCTCCGAGAGAGTAGTTGAGTTGTAGAAATATAAATCAAGAGGCTTTAGAAATTGGAGTAAGAATCTTTTTCAAAGGTTTGAAGATCTAAGAAACAACTATGTCAAGGCACAAATCCTTCTATATTAATCTTCATCACTAAATCAATATGATTTATACATGAACATCATTCTTCCAAAAGTAGAACCAAGTAGAAAAAAAAATATTTGGTGTTAGATTACAAAGAAATGGCAATAGATCTATTAGCACAAATATGGTATTGGGATGAAATTTCTTTTGCAAAAAAATTGAATCTTATGCCTTAGCGAGCAAAGTAAGGTGAAAAGGCAAAGAAATTTTTTTTGTAGAAAATTACAAATAAGTAAGATTACATTAGAAAATCAAGCACTATCAATAAAAATTAATTAATTAATTAAATAAATTAAATTATCCAAAGTCATTACATAATATAAATTTAATATAAATAATTACATTAGAAATAGAGAAAAAAAATTAATAGATGTTAAATAAGAACATTATAATGATTTGGTAGTAATGCATGAAAATCAAAGAATAATTCAAAAAAATTAATTTATAGCAAGTATTGCACATAAAAAACTCTAAAGTATGAAATTTCTAAATTTTAATATAAATTAATTATTATTAAATTTATAAGATTATATTTGCTTCAAATAAAGTTTGGTAGCTATTTATGATTGCAAGTTCATGCTTATTGAATAAATAATTGTTTTTAATTTTATTAATAACTATATACCTTCATTGTTTTACAAATAACTTTAAAATTTGATGAACAATATTGATGTTTATATATAAAAGCAAGCACTATAACTTTAGAGGGTGCTTCCAAAAGATGAATTCCAAACAAAGATTGAATAACAAAAAGAAGAGAGTTTACAAATACAAAAGTAGAAAAATATTTGTATAGTAGACTTTGATATAAATATAGGAAGAAATAAGCATATGAATAGAATATAAGCCATTACTAATAAAAACAAAGCCAACATTTAAGAATTTTATAAATTGCTATAGAAATCCTTAAAGAACCAAAGCAAAAAAGATAATGGCAAGAGCTTAGATTTTAGTATGGTAGTGAGTGACTTCATTTGCCTACTTCTATCAAAATAAAGTCTACTAAAAAGAGTCCATCCAAAAAAAAGTTAGTTAAATGTCGGTGCCAAGAAATTTGCAAGGGTTCTAAGTCAGAGATAACATAAGAAATTCAAGTGATAATGGCTATAGTAGATGCAAAATTTCTTTGGTTCATTATTCATATTACAATGAAGAGCATATAAAATAGAGTTTTAATTATAAATTTAAAAAATAAAAATAAAATAAAATAAAATAAAAAACCCTTAAGAATAGTAAAGACTTAAAGAATTTGTCATTTAAAGAAAAAGAACACTGCATATTTTTTTAATTATTGAGATGAGTAACTAACTCTAGCCTAATTATGAATATATATTAATTAAATTAATAAAAATAAAAGAGTTGCAATAGTATTACAAATTCACTTCATTCTATAGGAATTATTTGTGTTTGTATATAAGAATCAGATTTGAATTGACAATACTATTGGTTGTTTTGAAGCAATATAATCATGCTTGATTACCTGAATTTATGTAGTTAAAATTGAAGTTAGAAGGTTTTGGTGGAAATTAAGAAAAAAATGTTGAATTTATAAAAATAACCATATAAATTATTTTTTAAAAAAAAACATAGAAATATAAGGTTATGAAATATACAAGATGAATATTGAAGATATGTGATATTGAATGTATATATGCTTATATAAGCACAATAGTTAAAGATTGTATTGATATTATTAAATTTGTCATCTATTTTATTTTTTTATTTATATAAGAAAAAAATTATTATAAAATATAAAAAATTTAAATAAACAAGATTTCATACTTTCAAAAATAATGACCAATAATAAAAACAAAATTATAATAATAATGATAATAATAATAATGAATAGCATTGTTGTATTTTGTGAAGTTTGCTTGAAAATACATTGAGTATCTAGCTATAGAAGGTAAAATAGAACTTGTGATAAGAAGACTTTAATAACTCTAATAAAATCTTTAAAAAATTCAATTAAATTATAACAATGCTAATCAATTTTTAATTAAATTCTAAAAGAGTCTTAAAGAACTTACAAAAGAAATATTAAGAAATCATAAATCAATCTTATATATATATATATATATATATATATATATATATATAATTTTAAAAATAAAAATAAAAATATTAAAGAAATATTAAAAATAGAATTTTTAATTAAATCCTAATCAAACCATAATATAACCTTCAATAAATCCTAATAAAATCCTAAAAAATCTTAATCAAGTTCTAAATAAATCCTAATTAAATTCTACATAAATCCTAAATCTTATGTAGAATGTAATCATGCCTTAGATCCTAAACAAATTCTTAAAGAATCCTACAATAGATTGAAATAGCAACAACTAATGATTGAGCTATTGATATTAACTCAAAATTTGTACATTTTTTAATAATTTATTTTTAAACAAATAAAAAAAAAATGAAATCAACTATATTTATTAATTGAAAGAATTGTAAGATAATCCATTTGGATGTTAGGTGAAATCCTTTTCCAATCTTAATGCTGAGCTTTTAACACCAATATTTCCTTCTTAAATTATTGAATTACTTTTAAAATTTATAAAAATGTTGAAAATCAAATTTATTCTTTATATAAATAATTTTTATTTTAATCCAAATAATTGTCACAAATTTAGAATACTGACTAGAAATCTAAACAAGAAGTTCAAGAAGAATCGACAAGAAGTAGATTAGTCAGATGAGTACAAGAACAACACTAGAGAGGTGAGCTAGAGCTCCAAGAGGTGTGTTGTCGAGATTGAGGACCCCCTAAGTCTTGGCTCCTATATATACTACAAGCTAGGAAGCTTCTCAAGTAGCTCTCAAAAGCTAGAAAACTTCTTATGCAACTTCCATGAGCTTAAAAACTTCTCAAGTAGTTTTTACAAACTACAAAGCTTCTCTAGTACCTTCTAGAATCTTTTACAACTTCTTAGTGTATGTCCTTGACATCACCCTCCCCTTTAGCTTCGAGGTATTCGAGAAGCACTCCTACTGCGAGTCAATATCAACGTAAGAAGTTGAAAATTTGTCGCATAGTGTTTGCAATATACTCCAATTGTTATTCACGCAGCAAGTAGTTCATTGGTCCTTGTAACCAACGATAGTGTCCTACTCCTTTGATTTCCGACCAAGCATGAACTTCTGTATCTTCATTGTAAAAATGTCCTACAAATACTTTTTTAAGAAGATCACCATAGGCAAGTTCTACCTTAAATACAATTACTAGTGACCTATTATTAGGTATCCTCCGTCGTCTTCATGGTACAAGCGGTTCTTCATCTCGGGGTCATCTTCGTGAGATACTCGGTTGAAAGGACATGACTGATATGGTATCTATTTCTTGGCTATCCATATCAAACCAAAAAATATAAGTACTAAACATGGAAGAATGAGGCTCAAATTACAGATTTATAGTCTCTAACTATATCTTTAAGAGGTTCCTTCTCTCCCTTCTTTGTAAGGCCGAGGATTAAGAGGCTTCAAGGAGAAGGAACTTCACTGAAAAACTTTCATCAAAAGGGCTTAGGTTTCTGAGGATAGCATCGATGAAACTCTTGTACCTTTTGCGATGCATTGATAAGATTTTCCATTGGTTTTCATGTGCGCTCATTGATATCATAGCCGCTCCAATATACTAGGTACTCCAATTTCTTCTACTTATGTTACGAATATAATACCTTTTCTATCTCGCATTCCTTGTGGTTCTCAATTTCAATACTAGGTGGCAGACATTACACTCTTTCAGGAAAAGACAACTCTCGATAAGGCTCCAACAAAGAAACATGAAAGACTGGATGTACCTTCATAACATCCGGTAATCCCAAACGGTACGCCACTAGATTGATTTGCTTTTAGATGACAAATGGTCTCAATCTCTGGTAGTCCAACTTATCACATGGCCGCTTAGTTTTGATATTCCGTCAAAGCAGCCATACTTTATCTCCAATTTTGAAAGTAGGTGCCTGATTCCAAAATTTATCTATGGACGCCTTATAAGCTTCTTGGGTGGTTTGGAATTGAAGCTTCAACATAGTTTGAAGCTCCGATAGTTGTTTCACAAATCTTTCAGCTGCTTGGTTGTTATTGGTTGACGAACTCAATAAATCAAGCTTCGGATGATACCCATAGTTGGAAAAGAATGGTGTTTGTTGAGTCGACGCATGAAGGGTGTTGTTATATGCAAACTTGGCTAACGATAGATATGCAATCCAATCATCTTACTGATAGTTGATGCTGTATCATAAATACTGTTCCAAAGTTTGATATCCACCTTCAATATCTCAAAGAGAGATTTCCAGAACTTTGATACGAATTAGGTTCCTTGATCCGACACAATATCATCTGATAAACCATGATATCAATACTTATTATCAAGGAAGAGCCTTGTTGTGCCTTTACTTGACGATGTTTTCTTACAATGGACAAAGTGTGCCATCTTTGTAAGCCGATCTACCACAACAAAGATGTTGTCAAATGAATTTGATGGCGGCAAGTCCGTAATGAAGTCTATGGAAACTGAAGACTATGGTTGACGTAGAATAGGCAATGGCTGAAGAAGACCATAAAGACGATGCCAAAGGTTCTTGGATCTTGAACAAATATCATAGGAGATGATAAAATCCTTGACATCCTTCTACATTTAGGGCCACCAAAAATCTCGAGAAATAAATTCTAAGGTCTTATTGAATCCAAAATATCTTGCAGTTGGAAAGTCGTATCAAGATTGGAGAACTTGGAGTCGTGTTGGTCCCTTTGGAATATACAACCACTCCTCAAAGTATAAAAGATCTCCTTCTACCTTGAACTTATTATTATTGACATGTTGCATGATATCGACGGCTACAAAATCTCCAATAGTCACAATATGTACTTGGTTGAGGAAATCAACATCAATTGATACTATAACAGAGCAAAGCTTGCATTATTTCAACTTCAATAATATTGTACACTATTGATCAAACGTTGCTTCTCTGGCCTTTGGCACTAAATACGATCTCCTTGATAATGCATTGGATAGTCCTTGTTGCTTTCCACGCCTATAAGTAATAATAAAGTCAAACCTAGATAGCAACATATTCTATCGAGCTTGACGACGATTAAGAACCCGAGTGGACATGAAATACTCCAAATTCTTGTGATCTGTGTATACGGTCACCGGATGTGTAGCTCCTTCGAGAAAGTGACTCCACTCTTAGAAAGAATCTATTATCCCAAGAAGTTCTTTATCATGGATCTTATAATTGATCTCGGCAGCAGAAAACTTTCGAGAGTAGAACATAACTAGCTGAAGGTTCTTGTCTACATCTATTTGTGAAAGTATAGCTGTCATAGTAAAATATGAAGCATCGGTTTCCAAATAGAAGGCCTTTGTAAATTCCGGATGTATCAAGATTGGAGCCATAGTAAATGTTGTCTTAAGATCTTGAAATACTTTTTTTGCTAGAAGTTCCCATTCAAGCTTGTCTTTACATGTCAACCAAGTAAGCGGAGCAACAACTTGAGAATAATTCTTGATGAAGATCTGATAGAAGTTAACGAAGCCAAGAAAGCATTATACATCTCTAATCGTCTTTGGAACTTTCTATGATACAATTACTTCTACCTTCTTAGGATCCATCTTCAAGCCTTCCGTAGTTGCAATGAATCTCAAAAATTCCATCTCAGTTTGATTAAACAAGTACTTCTCCAACTTAGCATAAAGTCCTTGCTGGCAGAGTTTTTTGAGGACCAAACGAACGTTTTTCTCATGTTTTTGTACATTCTTGGAAAATATCAAAATATTGTCTAGATAGATGACGAAAAAATTGTCAAGGTGCTCCCAAAAGATGTCATTTATTATGTGTTGAAAGATCGCCAAAGCATTGGTAAGACCGAAAGGCATGACATTATATTCAAAATGGCCATACCTTGTACGGAAAGTTGTCTTTCATTCGTCTCTTTCTTTGATTTGTACGAGGTTGTAAGCTCTCCTTAGATCAATCTTTGTAAAGATCCTTGCACGTCCAAGTTACTCTAGAAGACCTAATATCAAGGATAATGGATAATGATTCTTTTTTGTCACCTTGTTGAGACCTCGATAATCTACGCACATCCACAGCGAGCCATCTTTCTTCTTCACAAATAAGATTGGTGCCTCAACTGGTGACTTCGGATGACAAATGAAGTTCTTGGCTAGATTCTCGTCAATGTACTTTTGCAACTCCACTAACTCCGTCTGCGACAAATTGTAGATTGGGCCAAAAGATGATTGTGCTCCTTCCTGCAAGTCTATGGTACAATTGTATGGTCGATGCTCTGGTAGCATGTTGGCATTCTTCTTTTGAAACACATTTTCAAAATCCTTATATTGCTCCTATATATTTGTTGTCAAAATCCTTTCTCCGCTAGTTGGAGTCACATAAATGACAAATGGTGCATTTTCCTTTGACAATGTTATAAATGCTCTTGCTCCAATAAATAAGGATTTTTTAATTCGGGATCTTCTAACAGGCTTATTCTTGGAATGTTCTATAAGAAATGTCATCCTTCGTATGGATGGATTATGCATTTCTAACCAAAAAAGACCAAGAATAATAGGATTTGACGGGGTTCTAATAATATTGAAATAATATAACTACTATGGTCTTTAAACGTCACCTCTATAGGTTCTGATTTATGGATGATACTACTAGATAATAAAAATTATCCATCTATTATTTCTACATTAACGGGTTTAGGTTTTTGTACTAAAAGAATCTTATGACACTTAATAAATTCTTTGTCTAAAAAGCAAGCAGATGCTTCTAAATCTAATAACGCTAAGGTTTTTATTTTTTGAGGGCCAAAAGATAGAGGAATAGTATAGCAATGGACAAGCTGAGCGGAAAGAGAAGAACCTGATTATTGTTGTGGTATTGAGTTGTCCAGCCACAGGGTCCCTATTGTAGTTGGACATCTTCATTTTCCTGAACAAACGCACCTCTAGTCCTGACAATGTGTCAATTTTGCTTCTTAGGGCAGTTTCCAGCTCTGTGGCCTTCTTCACCGAAATACAAGTATAGTTCTTCCTCCATACGTCATTTTTTTTTTTTTTTTTTTCTAGAGTAAGGATTTTGACACATACTATATCAATTTGCATGTCTTCCTCCTCTAAATGTGAATTCAGCTTGCTTGCTAACATAGTTAGAGCATGGTGAGTTGTATGTTGTCTTGAGCATTGGTCTTGGTGACGGTGGAACAAGTGGTTATCACACTTCATAGTTTGGCTAATGGCTTCATTGAGCATTTGTGCATCGAAAAGAGATAATAACAAATCCTTCACATCGTTCCTCAAGTCCCAATAAAATTGATTCATCAATGCTTCCTCTTTCTAGTTGATGTTGCACGCTAATTGTCTGAAATTTGATGCATAGACTAATGTAGAGCGGGCCCCTTGCCGTAGTGATCGGATCTTTGTTGTAGCCCATCACGCCTTGTCACGTTCGCCAAGTGCTTCTGCAAATGCCTCCAAAAAAATTTCGTAGTTGTTCAAAATTGACGTTTTTTTCTCAAACAAAGGACCAAACCATGATAGAGCTTGCCCCGTTGTCGAGGTAGAGAGAATTTGCCTCAAGAAAATAATGGACTTTTGGTTGTGACTAATCATTCAATCAAGCTTCAAAATAAAGGAAGCCCTAAGTTTATATATAAATTTTCTCTTTTTGAGCAATTACACCAAATACACAAGCCTCAAGTAACCAACAACACTCAAAATATGATAAAATCTTCTAAAACCTTGTATATCCTTATGTGGAAATTTTCTTGAACTTCAACAATTCATATCTCATATTCCGACCATCCAAACAAACTCAAATTTTACATGAAGTACTGATGTATTCTTATTAACTTTTATAACAAATTTCAACTACAAATTCATTCCGGATCTTGAGATATCTTGAAAACCCTAACAGTCACTTCAAACCCTTGTCTTTATATACCCGCATGTAATTTTCTTTATATCTCATAAAATATAAGCTCAAATACCACGAAATTTATATATATAGCTTTTTAACACAAAACTTTACATTTTTTAAAAAATTAAAGCCAAAAATTCATCCAAAAACTCAAGTTATGGCTCCAACCATTACTATAAACAAAACCGCTCACTTACTGCCTTTGATTTGGAAGCGCTGCCTTCAATTCCTTATAACTTCTTTACATGAGCTTCAAAAGTAATAATTTTTTCATAAATTGCCATTCCATTCATACCTTTTGATCTTCAAAAGCTGCAGTACAACTCCTAGTATCTTCAAAAGAGTAACAATATGTCTTAAATTAACACCTTAACTTCAAACGGCTATAACATCTTCACCCTAATTCCAAATCTTCTAATTTTTACAGACAAATTGTACTTCAAATCTTAAACTTTACAAACCTTACTTCTAATGTCCAAAATCCCTCTTTGAAGTCACCAAAACTCTTATTAAGGTCGCGCACAGCCTCCTCAAAGTCCATTGGGCATGGTATTCGACCAATAGGAATGAAGTTCTCCATTCCTTGCCTTCATCCAACCATGCCTTACTTTCATCCCTCTCAATTAGCCTCTTATTACTTTAGATTTTCATCCTTAGGCTTCTATCTTCTCCCAACGCTTTATACTAAACATTTAAGTCCTATATTTTTTTTAATATCAAAATCAAAATAAGTAAACAAAAAAAATAAAGTTTCTTATATCAATTCCTTTTAATTTAATCTACTAGTCACTCTAACACACATCTAGATTTATTGACATATAATATATTTTAACTAATTTTTACATACTATAAGCATTTACAATACGACACCGTGAACAAAGTTCCGACCAGTCCAATATGTGATTCTTCCATCGGATAGCGTTTGGACTATAAAGCTGTTATCAATCTAATTTGATTGACAAAACCTCAAAACTTGGAATGTGTACCATTGAACTTGTTTGGAAGGCTAATTTGAGATTTCTTTCGTTGTAAGACCAACGGTCCTTGTTGAACTAGAAGCAAAGCTACTTCTCTTGGTGCTAAAGCTTGAGGCTAGTGAATCCTTGATTATGCCATCTCGAATGCTCCATAATTATAAAGTCTTGCAATGATTCTTTCAATCTTTATAGTTTTCTATGATAACATAGCAAGAATATTCATAATGGCATCCAACTTGGACTATGAACTTTCAGTCATACTAATATCTTGACCTCCAGCCATTCTAAGAGAAGGAAAGAAATGACTCTACAAGAAGGTAGTATTGGTTTAGAGGAGGGTACTCTGCAACCTCTAAAACTCCTTAAATCCTTCAAAAAGAGGGATAATCCACTCTCTCCAGTAAAGATAAGACTCTAATATTATAATAGAAGAAATATTGGTTTAGAGGATGATAATTTGCAACCTTTAAAATGCCAGTACCTTCAAGCAAAGGGGTAATCCATACTCTAACAAGAAGGAACTAGCTTTGATATAAAAGATGAGTGTAGTGTCAAAGTCAAGAACATGATAAAGAAAAATAACAAGTGAGACTTCTCTCAAAAAAAGATGATAAAATAGAAATAACTTGATATATATATTGAGAAAGAAACTGGAATGGCTATTGCCAAAAGCCAAGAGAACTAGAGACCCTTGAAACTAGACAAGAAACAAGAAAGGAGTTCACAAGAGTGAAGAAGGCTTCACTCTTGTCTCTATATATATAATCTAACTAGAGGCTACGTGGTGACGTTCTATAGGACCTCCAATATGTGTTGACTTTGTAGGATACATGTCTTGACTTACAAGGCAAGTTTTTCTACATGCGGGCCACATAATTAGCTTGGTCTTCAAGCTAACAATATGTGTGGCACATGGCCAACTTGTTGACCATGTTTCTAATCCAAAAAGTCAATTAAAGACACCTATAAAGTCAAAACAACATCTATGAAGCTTCTAGGAAGCTTCTATATCAAATACTATAGAATTAACTTACTTTTATCTAATTTTAATTACTTCTACCTATTTATACATGTAATTATTGGCTTATATGTATATGTCCATAACATGTAGTCTCGACAAACTATCATGAATTTAGAATACTAATTAAAAATCTAAACAAGAAGCTCAAGAAAAATTGGCAAGAACTAGATTAGTTAGATGAGTACAAGAATAATACTAGAGAGGTGAGCTAGAGCTCCAAGAGGTGTATTGTCGAGACTGAGGATCCCCTCAGTCTCAGCTCCTACATATACTACAAGCTAGGAAGCTTCTCAAGTAGCTTCTATTAACTAGAAAGCTTCTCAAGTAGCTTCTATTAACTAGAAAGCTTCTCAAGCAGCTTCCAGAAGCTAAGAAACTTCTCAAGCAACTTCCATGAGCTTGAAAACTTCTCAAGTAGTTTTTACAAACTACAAAGCTTCTCTAATATCTTCTAGAATCTTCTACAACTTCCTAGTGTATGTCCTTGACACTAATAGATTGTTAAAGATCTTAGAAACTCTCACTAAGATTGTGAGATCTTAGAAACTCTCACTTAAACTTCAATAATTTTTAACATAAATATTTGATTAAGCTTAAATTCATAGCATACATTAACTATTATTATATTTACAAATCTATAAATTGTCAACTATAGATCTACTGCAAAATTCACGAAATTGTTCAAAATTTCAATCCTATTTTATTTACAAAAATTAAAGTCACCTAAAACAATTCTAATTTTTTAAAGCTCTTACAAAGTCATTACAAACTTAAAACCTTCAAAATTAATAGTTAAAGAAGCCTAATTTGGTTTGCTTTCTAATGCCACTCTCTGATTTGCTTTCTAATGTCACTCTCTAATTTGCTAAAGAACCTCAAAAATGGAATAGGTACTTGATTTTGTATCTTAGAATTTTATTTCAATCTTAATTGGCAACAAATCCTCTCTAAGTATGAATTCTTGATTATATGAGGTAATTTTTTCTAAAATTAATTTCTAATTCCGTCTTACATATTCTTATATCTTTTGTTTTTTAATCTAACTTTTTTTTCTTATTTATGGCCATAAAAAGTAAGTAAAATCTATTTTTATAAAAATTATTTTTAATACTACAAGATTTTACTACCTATCCATCTTTTATTTATATTTTTTTTACTATATATTTTTAATTAAACGCTTCTATAATAAAATAATTTCTTTCTTCTTTCACCTAATGGTCGTATTATTACATGTCAAAATTAAATTATTCTTTATTTTGTTCTAAAGTTGTAGATTCAACAAAGTCTTTGTTGTAATTGACATTTTATTTTTCTTATTTGTTGTGTTATATTGCTTAAAGATAATTATGTACCATGGATGTTATTATTAGTTTGTGGTCAAAGAAAATTCCATTAAAGGCAACAATGACAAGTATGGTTACAAAGAATAAAGTAATTAGTTCAATTATGAAATCAGCAATAGAAAAAAAATTCAAGTTTGTAATATTCATGAAAATAAAATATTATCTATGTTTTACTAATAGAATCAGCTAGTTGCAAATGATAAAGAACAAGAAAAAAATGGAAAAAAAAAAGATAGAAAATGATATGATTAAAAAAAAACACACACACACAACACAACACAAATTAATCAATGAATATAAATACAAACAAAAGAAAAAATAGTAAGCTATACATCATTTATTTTTAGTTTTTAAAAATAAAAGAATTTTATTGTGGTACTTAAATTACTTAAGCCAAAAAAATTGGTAGGAATTTTGACACAATTATCTTTGGTTTGAATGAATGTAGATTACCACACTTACAAATAGTTTTTATTTTCATGTTGTACTGAATAGATTGTGGTTAAATAGAGTACTTGAAGTAAAACCATGCAAATATTTGTCTTCCAAATTCCAAGACTCTTTTTGGTGGTATACCTTACCATAGTAGAATTTGATACATAGACAAGAATGGAAAGGATTATAAGTATAATAAAAAAATAAAATAAAAAATCTAGTTAATTTTTACTACAAAAGCATATCAAATTTAATTGAAGTCAAAGTTCTATTGACATCAAATTATAATATAGAGCTTTCTATTCTTAAAAGTAATAAAAAAGGTATTTAATTATAATATGATGGAAGATGCACTAAACAAGGGATATACAACTTTCTTACAAAAAAATTGTAAAGAAATTCCTAATGGAGCTCTTAATTGAAAACAATGGCAACATTGTCTATTTCACATCTAAATAAAATAAAAATCATTAACTTACTTTTGTATGGGTCTTCCATAATTTTTCAAATTGTAATGGAGAGTTTATAGTAATTGTTTATAATACTTATAAATTATATGATTATTTTATGTTTCAATCAATGTATGTAATACTTTAATTTTAAATAGGCATAAATATCATGATTAATTCAAAATAAAGCAATATATGTTAAATTTGACATTAACATTTTAAAGACCTTCACAGAACTTTGCAAATTGAAAAATATGGCAACATGCACAGAAAAAAACGTGCCTCCAAAAGATACACCCATATATTTTTATTTAAGAAACTATGGACTATCTACAAGCAATTGATGTTGATTGTCACATTATCTACCAATTAGTCCACATCACGATGCATAAGTAGAAGAAATCATGGACACACTATTTGACATGTCAAATTTTCTTGAGCACAAAAGTCCACATCACTTGCTAGAGATGATTATTACGTTAAAAATGTGTTCCATCACGAAAAAGGGGGAAACGTTATTTTTAGTAGAATTCTATTTCCGTTAAAATACGTTCGTTCACGTTAAACAGAGTTAAATGGTGCCCAGATCTCTACTAGTGAAATTGAAAATATAGTTCACAAGTATCTAAGATGATGAAGTACAGAGAACCGGCGTCTCTATCATGTGTAAGGCATGTGAATCTCAAGGTTGTTCTTGTGTGCATGAGAAAGCTTCATAGGGTAATCAGAATCATGAATTAATGCCTTCAATAAAATGTAAAGAAAATTTTCCTAATGGTCGACTTCTTTTGGTTGTGATGCTTTTCTCAAGTACCTCAAATCTGGATGGATCGAAACATTTGGGGCTTTCAATAGTTCTCTGGATTGAGCTGAAGTGAACTTGTCGCTGCCCAAACTTTTGAACCTTTTGGAAAGACAAAGCCTGGGTGGACGTAAACAGTTCAGAATGAAATGGAGAACAAGCGGCTCAACGTAAGGGTGCGGAGTAGGGATTCACCATAGCAGCAAAATTTACCTTTGAAGTTGATAATCTGTGGTGGCTCTCCTAGGAAGAAACAAAACAAGTGTCTCAACTCTCAGAATCTCGTAGATAACCTGCAAGTTACCTCCAGTAATTGCCAAATTAGTAGAGAGAATCGAGGACTGCTCCAAACCTTTGAGCTAAGCGGGTTTAACACGACTTCTACCTCTAACCCAACATATAGAACAATAACCAAAGATCAAAAACAGTGGCATGATTGAGTAGTTGGTGATCAGTAATTCTATGTTTATAGGGCCAGAGGTCCGAACAGTTGCTTGCAAAGTGTAAGACATGCTGCTCTTCGGCTTGAACCAAGTTAATGACTTGTCTTCAACCATCTTTTTCCCAAATGAAGTCTTGTTCATACTGAATGCATCCAACAAGTGCTTATGACATCACCAGATCTGAATCTGAGTGCAAATTATTATCTATGATTAACTTGGTTTTAGGAGTGTGACAAGCGAGGAAATTGAACGTCATAGAAGGGAACTATTCTTAAAGCGAGAGATAGTTCACGTTTGAACAAACTAATACCAGTGTAGTCTCATTGTTAAGAGAGGGCTTAACAGCATGTTCATGGTTTTATTCGAAATCTAATGCTCACCTGCACTCGTTGACGTACTTCTGGAAAGTCATGGAGGTATTTCACAACCCAAGATATTAAAGCGGATGTGGTATCAGTAGAAGCAAACATGAAGACGACCATGATGCAGCATATGTCATAATCAGGCACTTCAATCGCCGTCATTTTCATCAAATTATTCCTAAAATCATTCAACTCGATATTAGCCTCTCTCCTCTTTGCGATTGACTTCAGCATGAGAGACACAAGAACCAGCTTGGCCTGATTCAAACAATTGATCCGGTTAGCAGTATTATCAGCGGTGTTGTAAGTATTGCAAGTACTATGAGGATACCAACATCATGGCAATGTTCTTTTTGGGAATAGAAAACCTAGCGTCATGGAATAGGACACCTATGCATTAACCATTGCAAATAACGATTACAGCCTAATCTCAAGTACCTTAGCAAGATAAATGGACGAAATCATCTAAGTTGTGTTTATGCCCGAAAGGATCATACCTTCCTGGACTTGTAGTATGTGAATCCAGGGAGATTGATAGGTAACGCTCTAAGACCTCTCAAAAGCGTGTGAAGTTCATGTCTGATCTGGTCCATTTTCTCAGACCCCACCTCAACATCCTTCCACGCCATGAGCATTATTACCTCAAATGTATACTGCACAATGTTGGAGCGCATAGGGTGAGCACTACATCATCAAACTGGTCTGAATGTTGCACACTAATGCTATGGGTAGACTGGAAAGTTGAAGTGGCTAATCAAACAGTATTAACACACAGTATGTGCTCTTATTTGCACAACGTAAGTATACTAGCAAAAAGTATGAGACTATCCAATTCCCTTCTACATGTTAAGTTAACGTCGTAAAAAATTTGTTACACGTGACTACTTTCTCTCCCATGAAATAATTGCTTGAAAGAGCTATGTCGTGTTTATTGCTAAGTACTGAATGGTTTCTAACCCGTGCGAAACTTAGAAGCCCAACTTCATTCATGAACTATATTTTGTTTAAAGAATTGAGAGTACAAGGTGTGCAACGTGAGCTACTTTTTTCCATTTCTTCAACTTTGTTCACTAGCGCTTGATTTACCCAAGACTTGACAGTTCTCTTGGCCAAAGAACTGACGAAAAGTTACATGTTCCTGAGTGCATTACCTGAGACAGAAGCAAGGGTAACTCTTCCAAAGTGGGCAAGGCTTTGAGATGTCACAAATTTACTCTCACTAAGAAGTTGCGCGGCACTTTTGGCTCGGCCTACCGGGAATCCCGTAACTTCGGATTTGGAAAGTACAAACTTGACGGCTTCCGATGAGTTGACAACATATTTTAGCCCATAATTGAAGCGGTAAAGGGATCTCCATATCTGAAAGAAAATTGTCGCCCAAGATCTAAGATTGAGCAACTACAAGGAGACTACAGCCCGTACTCAAGAAGCATTTGTGGTGATCACACCAAGACTTGCAAGTTGATGTACCTATCTGAATAGCCTTAGAGAGAGATGGTGCCTTTAGAAGATGAATAGCATGAAACCTGGCAAGCAACTCCTGGATAAAGGCGCGACCGCCGCAACGCCAAAATTGCAGCGTGTCTCCAATTAAAGTCTTGAATGCCATGCATATTGTTGCCAGAATCAACAATATTGTAACCAGCCACGACCATGACAACAGAACCTCACTTGCCATGTCTCCAATCTGCGAATTGCTTCTCACAAGAGTAACCCACTTTAGAAGTGATGTCATGACACAGTTTAAGGTTGAAGGCTCATGTTTAGACGCAGGATAATTGTTATTATTCCAGGGATTACAAGTGTATTTGTGAAAGAGACACTAATGAAGTAAAACAAAACTAAACCTTGAGAAACACAAACAAACAACTAGCCAATTTTTACTTGTCAGATGATAGCTTGGAACAACCCGCCTCTTGCCGTGAATTCTATTGGAGGTGACAATGACGCACAGATGAAGCGGAATGAAACGGGTACTATTCATGACAGCTTCAACGGAACTAATTTACCGGCCCAGGCAGCTTACGAAACTTATGGCCCCCCTCACTCCCCAAAAATAGCCAGAAACAACGACACAAAAACTCGGATGTTGCGATGAAGTGAACCAAAGCCCAAATGCGTGCTATAATCGATCCAAGACGCTGTGCAAAAAATATAGGCAGCATATGTACTAGTTAAGCATCGAGATTGTAGACCTTCGTGCCCTAGATAGTAAATATCTCTTCATAGGTGGCGTAGGCTAAATCTTATTGTTCATCGGTGTATTCATGGTGTCAAAAGCCCAACTCATTCAAACGAGTGAAAACTCAGGTATCCTTTCTAGACCATCAATATTGCTAAATTTAGAAAACCATAAACCAAAGCTAGATTCGGAGACTCCAAACTAGGCAAGGAGAGGGTAGGAGGATAAATCAACCCTCAACTGGTCAGACCAACTACCAGATATTATTTTTCATGTTCACCCCTTTCACAAAATAACGCAATGCCGACAGCCTCGAGTCGCTCACACGTGGTTTGTTTTTTTTCCTTTTTCTTCATTGCCACTTCCTTCCGCCATGTTGATGACAGCGAAACCCCACCTTTTACAATACTTCAAAAACTCCAAGCTACGTGACGAGGCCAAAGCAACTACTCCATGGTGAGTTCCCGCGTCTAAAAAGCATGCGATAGAGTGAGAAATTTCTAAGGTGCAACGAAGGCAGAAAAAATACTAAAAATATACATAGAGCAAAGCAAAGCAAAGTGAATCAAAGCAACTACAACCCACGATAACACTCTTTGCCACGATTCACATTTTCGTTATCGACAAAGAGTCAACGATGCTGATCCAAATACCTGCAGTGGAAGCAGACGCATCATAGCGATTGTGAAGGACACAGTCAAAGAGGTAAACTCGCTCTCCTGTAGAAAAGTGTATCCCCGGCTTCATCATCTCCCATCACAAGAAATTGGTCTCTCCAACTCCATAGTCCACAGAATGATTAACTCATAGACTCATTGATGACACACCTAAGATCAGCAAACAAAAGAGAAGCAAGGGACTCCTCCTGAGTTGCAGATTGCTTCATGTGCACATATCGAAGCATCGAAAAGCATGAGAGAAGAGAGGGTTCCAGTTGAAGAACAGCCAAGCTTTGGCTGAACCATAAGTATGGTTAGCTTTGAAGAGTGACTCCAAGTTTGAGATTTGGACATGAAAATGTGAAGTTGTGCTTCCTTTTAGCTTTTGGGTATTATCACATTTTGATTTTGATGGTCAAGGGTCACTCAGCACAGCACACAAGTACAGGATGGCAAGTAGAAGTAGTAGTGGCATTAGTTGGGACAAAGTTCAGATGTTCACTCCGACAGACATTCATCATTTTGAGTAGAATTTAGAAGATCAATGATCATGTATCACGATATTTATTATTTGCATACAAAAACAACTAATATTATGTATACCAATTGAACAAAAGTGTTTATTTATTTAAGTGCTCTCCAATTGGTGAGCCTGATCTAAATTTCAGTTTTCTTTTAACTTTTTATTTAATTATGGATATTTATTTATTTATTTTGTATACAAGATATCACTTGAAAATTTTTCATCATCTTTTTGTATTATTAAAAATAATCTAAATTGCATTGGAAATTATAAATAGAATGATATTTTCATTCACTAATTTATTTCTAAACTAACCATTCTAAAAAGGTTTTACCTCCAATATGTATTCACCCATTTCCAAAGGCTTCTGTTGCTTGTTTTGAAAAGCAACCTTGCTATTTTAAACATTCTTATCAAAGAAGCAACGTAATGCATGATATAAATGTGATTGAATCCGTTGTGAACATATATAAAGTTGGCCGTAGTCACCCACAATTTCGCACGGGCTTAAACCCTAAAAAACTAGTCACAAATTCACGTCAAGGAAGCCCTAATCCTGCAGCAAATCATGTGCACATAGCTTTCAATTCCCTACGAACATTACAAGGATTTTCTCTTTTCCTTTCTTGGCAACACAATAACCAATTGTTTCGGGTTTTCAAACTGAGAAAAATCCGGGAAGAAACTACGAAAACTCTGCACGTTTGACACATTCCTGCACTGTCCTACACAACTTGCTTCATCAGAAAACTCCTCAAGCATACCTGGAATTCTTCAATCCAAACTGCTTAGACCGAGAATTTGCAGCAAACCGACACTTGCAACAGTCGATGAAAAAGCGATGTATAGAATGGGTCAAACCCTAGAATGCAGAAAAGAAAGTGGTATGTGCAGCTGTAGCGATGCAGCACACGAACAGTCGTCTGTTCAATAGAAAAAGCTAGACGAATATATCCAAAAGCATCATCTGATCCAGCCACGTATGTAGGTGCGCATCCTGAGATTCTACGCAACGAACTCCCAAGAAGGTATGTCCTATTGGGGAGAACAATTCCGGACAATAGAGCTCTGCTCGCATACCTTCAGCGGCAGCGTGGTGCTTTCACCCCAAGTAGATCGGATTGGCTTTGTCTACAGCGAAACCCTGTGCTCAGAAAAAACTTTCGCAAAAATGCTGGGATCAAATATGCAAACTCAATGTTGGACTTCCCTTCAAGGAGAAGTACGAAAGAAGGCCATGAATTGGGCTGCAAGTTCTTGGCGTCCCTGAGACAAGGCTCACGACACCAAATGCTGATCATGAATCACGTAAGTGTAAAGCACTGGAGCCGTACATTTTTGATGTCAGATTTGTTCGGAACTGGACTGCACTGCCGTAAATTTTTTCCATGTGGGTTCGGTTGACCATAACAAATGATGTGTTAGAAATAGTGAGAAACACTAGAATTAAAAAAAGATATCGTAGCCCTGAGCCACCAGGACTCCAAACCCAACCGATGAACATCTTTGATGTTGAATTAGATTTTCATACAGAGGCTTTATGTTTCAATCCTCGAAAGTTTCGGATGCGCAAATCACGTAGTTTACACTGAAGCAGGAGAACGAAGAACCAAACTTGGATTTAGCGACAGCTGTTAGGTTGCGCTGGCATCGCATAAAATTGAGAGTTACTCCGAAATTTGCTGAATCTCCTCGATGTGAAACCCCCTTGAAATGAGCGCCAGAAATCAACAGGACGAGCTTTATGAGTATTTTGCCCAAAAACTTACACAGATACAGAAATTTTGATATAGTCTGTCAATGAGAAGCGAGCGAACATGAATTAGTGGACTATTGAAACAACCGGAGCAGGTTCGAACTTCTGAGAGGAACTGTTACCGAAGGCGGCACAAACTGCTCCAGGAAAAACCGGTAGGTTTTGTTTACACCTGCATCATATCAAAATGCATTGGATTCACTTTGAAAGATCAGATTAAGACCTCTGGTGAATCCGCGAACCCTATTTGTTGTGTGAATGAATGGAGGATAAGAAACTGACAATCACACAGAGCTCTTTGTAGAATTTCTCTGTAAAAACCAACTACAAGGAGCTCACCTCAAGAGCACCTCGATAAAGAAGAAGTGTAGGGCGATGCGGCGTCCAAGCATATTTCCATCTCAAATTGGTCATCAATACTCTCCTCGTAAATTTCAGTGTCTACTGCCATCTCTCACAACTTGGTGAAGCTCCTGTGCAGCTTCACGTCTATGCAATTTCTATTGCACGCATACCTATATGAGGTACCGGATTTTTCCAGGATCCCATTTTAACATCATCAAGTTGTATGAAACACGGAAAAGAAAAATGGCCTAAATCCCAAACATGTGATCGCAAACCGCAGTGAAAGAGTTAGCCGAGTCATAGATTCTGTAAGCATACATGGTACTTGCGAATCAGAATTATTGGGGATATGATGCACAAGAATGCCGTGACATAAAATCCGATTTCAGACAGAATGATAAACAGCTAATTGACTGATTCATCAAATTCACCGAGCAGGGACCTTCCTTCTATTTCTCGACTGCATGTAATCATCAAATCCTTTCAGAATTGTCTCGACAGGGAATTGATGCACCACAGATACACCTTGAATGACAAAATCATCTGCTCATTTCAACCCCAGATGTGATAATCAAAGGAATTATATTAGCTTGTCCTCACCCAACACTAAATCACAAATAAAACCTCAAATTTATTTTATGAAAAAGAAAACATTCAATCAACCGAACACAAACCTAAAATCGAACCCTAAGTGAAATCCTGTCCTCGGAGATTCTCACTAGTACTGCGCCTGCGAGTGGCTCATCTTAAGGTAGATTGTCCAGAGTGAGACACTGGAGCAGACAATTAAAGCAGGAGTTTCTGTCAACGCAATTACACCCAGCAGCCATTTTGTCCAGAAGACGACAAAAGGTCTTCCGACGCATCGAGAGATCTCATTCAGGAGCCCTCATGTATTAAGCAATGAAGATGGAGGCCTTGGAAGCTAAAGCGGGGCGAAGACTGCCAAGCACGAATGAGATTATTATCAGTGGACACACGAAATTTTCCGAAAACCCCTTCCCATCACATTTCATATACCAGATACAGTGCCATTTTGAGAAACGCATGAACCCCGTTTCCGCACTTCTTCACTTCCAGACTTCTTTCACACACAATCACCAACTTGGCACGCGACTGGTCACACAAGCTAGCTTCGAAGATGCCAGGAACAGCGATGCCACGGAGATTGGATTGCATGCAAAAAACACCCAATTCACCGACACGCGGGCATGCTTCAGGGAATTCCCTGTCGGTGAGTTCGAGGGTGTCTGCCCTGTACATCTGTCCGACAGCCGGTCTGTGGACGCGGCTTCGCGGAATCGCATTTCACACTAGAGAGACGAGACGAGCTCAGGTCATAAATTTCACGCGGTCATTAACGGGAGATTGGGAGCTCAGTGTTGACCGGTGCTGTCTGATCCGATATTATAATAATAATAATAATAATAATAATAACAATAATAATACTACTTTTTTCCTGCGAGAATGTTAGGATGAGGAAGTCAACCTCGTGGTCGCGGCTGTCTGATGCAGTGAGATCATTCTCGTTTACTTTCCTCCGCGGCAGGTTGGGAGGTTTGACGACGACGACGATTCGCGAACCTTTTGGTGGACAACAAACTTGACCACCGCAGCTTACCCTTTCCAACTGCTTCTCACTCGAGGTTGGTTAGACGATCTAGTGCCCTTCCCAGCAGCCATCGGAGCTCCGAGTTGAATTGACGACGATCTCCGAGGAATTCTCTTTCGGTGTTCACTCGCCGAGGAATGTGGTTGTGGGTCCCCGCCGATGACGGCGAAACTGCATCGGAACGGCGCCTTGTGTGAATGCGGAGCTGGATGGATGTATGGTCATCCGTTTTGGATGTTGATCAACTTTCATCTATAATAAAGAAAGTGCAAAATCTCGTTTGTGGATCATTGTTGCCTTTGATGGCTTCTTTGCTTTTCTTTCAAGCCGATCATGTTATCCGTTTATTGTTGGGTTTTTATTGTTGTATATTGGTTCACAAGATAGTGAACTTTTCAGAGAACTTAATACGTTTGTGTAAAATTTCGAATTTTTTTGATGTCTTTAAATATATATTTAGGTATAATGTCTTTACACATAGCAATTGAATGATATTGTGATGGGTGTGAATTTATTTAAGGACTGTTACGTTGCATAACATTTTACTTGAAACATCCGATTTTCAATTTCAAGCATCTGTAAGCAAATGTATATAAAAAATTTACAAACAAAAAAGCAAGCAAGAAACAAATAACTAATCATAAATAACCGTAAATATATAAATTATCACACCATCAACATGTATGTATTTATTTATAAGTTCCTGGAATTTAAAATGCACAATCATTGAACATATAAATTTATTGATGATCAAATACCACTTTCTGCATCTGATATATGTTCAGCATCCACCCTGGGGAATACCACCATGAGTGTATTTTTTAACCATGCAGAAGCCTAAAAAAAAATCAATACATGTTTATCAAATTTTAACCTGCAAGTGGTGTTTTTTTTAGTGATGATATTTACATCTAGGCAGAGTATAAAATATAAATATAGAACAAGAGACACATGATCTTCTCCCAACAAACATGAATTAAAACTTGGATACCATACATAAGATACAAGTTTGAATTTCAAAGATGACTATGGGAATGAGATACTAGTTAACATTCAACAATCAATACAAGTTTTCTATTCTCAGTCACAATTACTTAACTAAAATAGAATGGTGAACAATCAGTATATATAGATGTGGAGAGAGAGGAAAGGAGAGAGCCATGTTCTGCGCCTTTAGCTTCATGTGCAGACTGACACCCTCGTCTTTCTCTCCCCTTAAATCTCAAACCCTAATCCACTTCCACATAGCTTTTTATTGTCACACTCTGAAGGAGTTGGGAACAATATTAGGGTTTCAAAGTCAGGGTTCCAATATTAGGGCTTATTCTTTCTCTCAGTGACTGTTCCAATCCCCTGTGAGATTGAACCAGGGAACCCAACTGAGTTCCCTTGGCCAAAAGCCTTAGTTTTTGAATGGGTGCAGATTGAGGTTTTCCCACTCAAACAAAGAACATTGTGCTTCAGCTACTAACTTTGAAAACATCTGACATATTGATGAAATAAACCCATCACTCTTTTGAACTTCATGATTGTTGTTTTGATGGCTGAACTTTCAAATGAATTCATAAACTTGCTTTATTTATTTATTTTTCATTTTTTCATTTTCTTGTTATGGATATTTAAGAAGGAGTCATATTTTAAGAAGTTCCATTTTGGATGGAATGGCCTCACTATCTAACTTAGGATCATATGTTCCAGAAAGAACATCACAACAAAGTTCCACCCATGGATTCATCTTTCATGCTTGGGAGAACTTTTGTGTTGAAAGGATATTTGAAAAGAGGAAATTCCAGGGCAATTTGTTATGTCTTGTGGTGCTGACACAGCATGCAATGAGGTCCACTCCCTTTGAATGCAGTCTGCCAGCTCAACTACTTAAGGTAATGGCCAAGCAGCTTATGACAAATTCCAAGCAGCAAGTACCAGAATAGATGCATATTGCAAAGGGTAGATACATAAAGTCATGCAAATCCAAGCCAGTTTTATTCAAGAGTTCATCAAACAATAAATACAAAGTGAAGGAACATGTGTACTTGAACATGTAGATTTCTTACATCCAAAAATGAAAAAGCTTACTTTACATTTAGATTCAACTTCACATGTCTGTCATTAAAACCTTCACCCATGTATTCATGACATGGCATGCAAACGTACAACCTTCAAACTAAATGCATACAAAATCAATCCAATACCTAGAGAGCTCATTTATAGTTTTCACATCTAACTAAGAATCCCAAATGATCTCAGCAACATATATCTTTAAATGAGGTTTTCACTGCTTGTAAACATAGGCTTGAACTTACAGATACAGTTCTCCACATGAATTAAACCTCACTTCAAGAATAATGCGGAATGGTGAAACCCTGGAAGCTCTGGAATGTGAAGTTCCTTATCGAAGAAGAATGAGAAAAAAAAAAAGTACACGCATCCACCACATGCATCCATGGCTGACAGCCTCCCACAGACAACAACAACTCAGCAAAGGCAAAACCAGATGGTGAGTGGGCAGGCAGGACAGAGAAGGGGCTTGGCAGTTTGGGGGCCTTTGCAATCTTGTTCCACCAACCCATTGTGGACGTACCTTTCCCTTTTGAGACTCAGCCAGGATAAGTTTGGCTTCCTCAGTGGTCGTAAGTGGGTTTCTGTTCCATAAAAAAGCAATCACTTCTCATCCAATGTTTATATCCAAACACCAGTCCGTTTAGTCACACATTCATCCATCCCTACTTGAATCTGGTGCATGGTTTCACACTTAAAGTGGTTGGCAGGGCTTCATATTCTTGCAACATCTCTGAAACTTCAATGTTGTGTGAAGTTCAAAGTGTTGGAATTTGACCTCATGATATAGTACTCTTGATCATTGCAAACATAAAAGCATGCTTAATCAGGCACACCAAGTGAATATATATATATATATATATATATGCATCCATCCATGCATTTTATGTTATTAGAATTGAATGATATATTTTTCATTGCCTTGAATCTGTGAATTGTGTGAGGCTTTATAGGATGTAAGATTATATTCAAGAATTTGTAAATTATATGAATGTAGTAACAAATTCAGTGACGTGGAAGGTTAAGAATGTTGCCAACTGTATTAGGAGTATGGGTGTGTTTGTAATGGCTAATATATTCTTGTAAATGTACTCATTGTTTATTCTTTTTCCTAAATTTAAGAATGAGGATCCCCATTGATGTAAACCTTGATATTGGAAGCTCCATTAAATCTATGTGTCTTTGATTGTGGTTTTAGAGGATTTTAGTTTCTCAAAGAACTTTATTTGATCTTCTATACATGTGTATATCTATAACAAGACCATTGAAAGTAAGACTGTGAGTACCAAACAGTTCCATACCATTTGTACAGTCTTAGCCTACTCTTGTAACTGTGAAACCAAACTTTTCACAAACAAGATGTAGAATTTGGACCTTAATAATGCTCCATACCATGACATTTTACTACTGGATCACTGGTATTCAGCATAGAACACTTAGATTTTTATGATTGCTGATTTTAAAATTATTATTATTTTTCAAAATATCATCACAATCATTACTTTAGTCAATCAAACTGATTGCAGATATGAGCAATGTACATATCATTGTCATTTTTTGATTCACAGTCAGGAATAACACATAGACAAGAACCCAATAATGCATTTATGATTTGTGATTGGAGGGAGAATTGTAAGTGAGACCATTGCCACATTTAATTTTTATTAATATTTGGTCATGTAAAACAAGACATGTGTTTGCTAAAAAGAAAGCATTGAAGGTTACACAAGGAATACTACAGAGTGTAACTTTGCAAATTGCTGTAGCATAGCAGTCTATACCAAAATCAACATCGGCAAATAAATAAATGGAAGGGGGAAGTAGTGGTGACCTTTTGCTTCATCATTCCCGTGTCACAAATCTAAAAAGCATATCTCACTTTTGTACAACACTTGTGAGCTTCCAATGTGTGACGATCTGAGAGATGTCCTCTCCTATCAGCATTGAATAGAAAACAACTAGACACACACATGATTTCCCTTTTACTTCAAATCATAAAATGAATGGTTAACATAAATGCCCTAATCTCAAATTAACCCATAATTGAATGACAATTTCAAATACTGTACAGATGTGGAGCTGTAAATGAGCCCTAACTGCACTTGGCAAACTTAAGGCTGCCATTCTGCACTCTTCCACATTTCTGAATCATCAAAAACTCTAACAATTGATTTTGCAAAGCACATGCTCTGCATGAATAAAACTATTGTGTGTATGTATATATAAAAGAGTGAGTGTATACATGTCTACATGAACAGGCACAAATGCCTATCTTGTCATGTCATCTAGAAATCTCTCTCTCACTCTGTAACTGGCCACCATTGGTCCAAAGGTTGAACTCTCCCATGCTTGGTGAGGTGGTGGTTGGGATTGGTGGACGAGGAGGCTGATGCCACTGTATCCACATAACTTGATGATACTTGGCAATAAAACTCCACCAACAATAGAGCCATCTTTGAAATGTCCAGGTGGCCACTAAAGAATGCCTGGGAAACTCTATTATTGTCAAGTTCGAAGGAAGAAGAGGATGGGTGAGAGGAGAAGATAAATTGTGCAATATATTCTATTTCAGGATTCTACCTTTATGAATTGAGTATTATCATGCTTAAAAAAATACTATGCCAGGTCACTAAAGGAGTGTGTTTCAATTGTGAACAACAATGCAGCATTTTGTGGATATAGTTTTGAAGAGTTGAGGGTAGGTGCTGATTGTGCTGAGGCTTTGGTCCACTAGTTTGTTTGTTTTTTCAGTTTTTTTTCTATTTTTGTTTTCCTTTTCCTTTCAGAGTAATAATCAAAATAATAAATGTGTGTGTGTGTATGTATATATGGATGTGCATATACATACATGCATGAAAATGGCCCTTGAACTGCTTGGTTCTTCCACAATAATCACTGTTCTTGTGGTTCTATATTTGTCTTTTACGACGCCAGTTTAGAGCCTGAAAGGATTCATGCTCTATACAATCACATTTTTCCTTTGTTTTGATTAGTGTCCTTTGGGAAAATGATGGCACAAACTGCTATGCTACAAATCAAAGTATCATACCTTAAGGTCTAAGTCAATATCAGCTTGGAGACTTTGAAACAAGTCTATTATTATGTTCTCTGCTGTTCATTTGATTAGAACAAAAAAGACAAAATTCCCAGTCAAACAATGGACATCATACTAAATCCATGCCATAATGTTAGGCTTTAGTGCTATCCAAGCAGCACATGAATAGTGCAGTCTTGATACAATTGTATATATCATATATAAATATATAACTAAAGAAATAATATCTATCTATTGTAGAAATCACAAGACAATAATACAATTAGTTCTGTTTGTATAACTTGGGTGTACTGCATCAATGTAATTTAAACCAGTATGTTTGAAATATATATATATATATATATATACATGCGGATGTAGAGCTTTTGTGTGGAATTTGAGTTACACTACAGTGTTGAAGTCAGTTTGAATTCCTTGGTTCCATATTTTAATTGTTGTATTTTTATATTTATCTTAATTTTAGTAATACTACAGCATAAATGCTATCAATAAAATCAAGGGACAAATCAAAATACAAAATCATTCCCTCCCACAATTTCATACAGTATTTTGCACTCAGCCTCTGGACACCAACCAAGGTCATTTTCTTCAATGACATGAAGTTTTTGTAGTACTAGAAATAAATGGTACAGTGATGTAGTGGTACAATTTACTTCCTGTGATTTTTAGCTTGAATGATGGATGACAGATTCCAATCACAGTGCATGTTTTTACAGATAAATAAACAAAGAAATAAAAGTACTCTTGTGGATGCAAAAACATAAACCCAGAAAGTGAATTTTTCAAGCAATCCGTTTTATGCAATATTTGGTTCAATTTCAAGAAACTGATTTTCTAATGTGTTCGGATTCATATAAATGATATTATTTCTCATTATTATTTGAGAAAATCTATTCTATAAATTAGGTTTTAGGCCCAAAGGCAAATATTAGAGGCACACATCCATATGGCAACCCTATATGGTGGGTATCACTAAAAACCTCAGAATGGGGGGTCATGGGTAGTCAATAGGCAGGCTTGGAATGAGGGGTTGATTCCACATGGAACAGGTCACGCAGAAAGTGTGGGTGAGAAGGAAGAGAAGGGAAAAGAGGAAAGGGGAGCGGGGGGCAGACCAAGGGCGGGCAGCCAGATACACAGACGGTGTTAGGAACGATTACGGGGAGGTAGGAGGAGAGTGACACTTGGCGCCACCGGGGAGGACCTGAAAGTTTTTAGTGCTGCCCAACATATGTTCAGGTCGGGCAAAATGGGGCCCGCCCGCGAAGCTCTTCCCGGTCCCCGACCGACAAGAACCGCCAGCGCAGCAGGCAAAGGCCTACGCTTCTATTGGCCCACGGCTTCCCCACCCCACCCTTCGCTGCTGACATGGCAGCGTAGTGGCCTTGGAGGTAGCCTTACCAATCCTGTGTCAAGAATTTCATCCAAAATCGAAATCCCACGTGGCCACAAGTGAGCAGATGTTGCTTCAAAACCTTACAGCTAATCATTTGAACTAATGGTCGGAATCTTGCCAGTTAAATTTGTGGAGTTTGTTTGACCTCAAACCACTTGGCTGTGGTTTCATCTCCACATGGCCAATGGCTCCCACAGCAACTGTTGTTTTACATGATGGATGTCAAAACCAATAGTTTTCCTGTATCTTGTAAGTGTCGTAAATATTAGTGTGGCTAGAATTAGAGAGAAAAAAAATTGTGTGTTTTTGGGTGTATTTAAATGAGTCCTGTACTGAGTCCAAGTATGCAATGAATTGTTGGAGTCAGCATTTTGAATACTGGCAACTGTTGCATGCCAGTGCTCCAACTTTTAGAATGAAAAGAGAAGAAGTAGAAGGAAGAAGAAGGGACACAGGATAATCATGTTCCCAGTGGCTGAAGGGAACCTTACCTGTTGTGTTTTTTTTCTTCATTTTGGAACAGAGAGGAGATTTGCAGAATATGCTTTGAGGAGTGTTCTAAAACTGTAGACTGGCAAATCTCAACTGGGTGCATGTGTGTTTTCCCACAATTGATGATGTGGAATGTGCCAGCTAGTCTGTCATGCTAGTGTCACTGGTGTGTGTTGACCACACTGCTCTTCCTTTAGGGATTTAAAGTAAAGAACTACTTAACACTTCATCACATACAAGTAAACAAGAGGTCAGAGGGTGAGGGTCATCAGATGCACTGTTCTTTATTTTCCCCACATCCCACTAGCCAACTACTTATTGTATGCAATTATCATTCTTTTCCAATATATTGACTTTCTCTGCAGGTTCTCTCTATGCATTCATGTAGTGGACACAAGAAAAGTAAACAGCAAGAAAAAATTCTAATTGCTGTAAGAAAAAAGTGCTGTGGAACTTTAAGCCATAGCACCAAGACTTTGAGGAAGAAGTTGGAATCCACACATGATGTTCAAAAGAGGTTGGTCTCCTGGAGTGAGCACAAGAAACCAGGCACACTAGTTTGTGAAGAGTAAGCCATGGGAACTTTGCCTCTTTCTTTTTCCCTCCGTGACTAGTCAAAGCAAACATGGTTAAGATTCATTGGTGTTTTTCCACTTGTAGAAAAACTAATTTCAAAAGGACAAGAAAAAATTTACTACAAACCAAAGCATTTTCAAACGTGGCACAGTGGAAAAGTGGCATAGTGGAAAAGAGGAAATATGAAGAAGAAAAAAAAGAAAGAAAGACTGTAAGAAAAGGAGAAAGAGAAAGAACTAGGACAGACAGAAGAAAAGGAAAAAATAAAATAAAATAAAATAAAATGATTGTTGAGCAACTGTAGGAAAGGAGGAAGAAGTAACACCAGGTAAATGAGTGGAAAATAACAACAAAGTTACATGGGTGAAACTGATAAGTAAAGATACATCAAAATCACACACAAGTGTAGGGTACTAATCACTGACAATGTATCCACTTGTCACATACCAGAATTGATCTACTGCAGTGTTTCAAACTCCCATGTTTTCAAAACAAACACCTCTACTGTGTGATGGAGCTTCAAACTTATGAGACAGATGCCTTTCATCCACTATTGATGGCCGATCACCACCAAGTGAAGCCCAATTCCATTGTAACAGAAATGGAGATTAGGGCTTAGGTACCATTTGTAAACCGAATGATTATTTTATCTTTGCTTAACAGAGGTGGGTTTTGAGAGAGAGAGAGAGAGAGAGAGAGAAGGCTTGGGTGGCAAGGAGGACAAGCTTGAGGTGCTGTAACAACTGCTATTACTATGACCTGGGCTCCAGGTCTGCCAAACAGTTGAGTCAGCAAGCAGAATCATATCTTCCCTCCTTCCAGAGAGGACATCCCACCTTTCAAAGATGAGGAGGAGGAAGAGGAGGTTGAAGTACCATTGCTGCTGCTGGTGCTGCTGCTGCAGCAGTAGGGTGAGCTCTTGCCCTTCTCTCTCTCTCTCTCTCTCTCTCTCCCATGTGCTTAACCTTCAATGGCTGTAGAATGGGTGGGCAGTCTTGGGGAGCAGGTTGGGAAAGTTAAAGCAGTGAAGAAGAAGAAGAAGAAGAAAGATCTGGAATATGCTGAAGGTGTCCTTCACCCCATCCACTTCCCTCCACCAGTGTGGTCATGATGGACCTGTCAAAATATTGTTTTTGTTTCCTTGAAATATAATTGTAATGTTTCAAATCAGTACATGTGTGTGTGTGTGTGTGTGTGTATATATATATATCTTTATGGAATAAAGTGCTGAACGAGTTTGGTCAAAGTCATGTAATTGTGTATGAAACAACACTGATATGTGGGAGTGTGATACTATATATATATATATATATAAACATACATAATCATAAAAGTATGTATGAATCATGAGTTTTTAGAGAACATTTTTTGCAAGACTTTTTTTTTTGTGATTGTGTTTTTGTGTGTTTTCAACATTTGTGAAAGGTTCTGCTTAGCTTTTTCTTTTTGGAAGCAGGTGAGGCATTTCAGCACAATTTTCATATTACTCCACTTTCTTTTTGTGACTGATATTTTGTTTTTCTTTTTTTGGACATGGGGAAGATGCAAAATCTCCCTAGAATGATGTGTTTGATTTCTAGGGGCTGGTGGCAAGCCCTAGTTAAACATGTGTTCTATGCCATCAAAAATCTACTTTCAAGAGGCATCATCTGGCTTGCATGCCAACCTTGACAGAAAAAAGTGGAAACCAACTTTCTACCAGCAGAGCAAGAGGTTAAAACCAAATGGGCTAAGAACCCAACAGTACAAAGAAAAAGAAGAAGACGTAGGGGAAGATAAAGATGAGAGAGAAGGAAAAGAGAGAAAGGAAAGGAAGAAAGAAAGAGGAACAGGAAGAGGAACAGGAGGATGGGAGAGAAATGGCCACTTGCATCACATGGGTGGTGTGGGTGTAGTAGTGGTGAGGGTTTGGGGTCCTAGTATGTGGTCAAGAACAAGGGAAGGGAAGGGAAGGAAAAGGAAAGGGGAAGAGAGAAAAGATAGAGAGCATGTTAATGGTGGCATCCTCCTGTGAAGGGAAGACAAGGGAAGGGGAAGGGGGGGGGGGTTCAAGACCGTTCAAGTTCCGAATCTGCGTCCCGCTGTAGAGGTGGCCTGCCAGGTCAACATCGCGGGCGCAGTCAACCCGACCCGTGCTCGCAGTGGCCGACCCGGTCCCACGCAACAGTCATGCGGGGCATGGCCATGAGCAGAGGGGGCATCGGCATGGCATGACCCATGGGCATGGATGGGTATGCTATCCTGGCTTGCGTGAGGTGAGAGAGAGAGAGAGAGACACGGACGCGAGATGAGACCTCTGCAATTGCTCACGCAGATTCGATGAGTGGATGCTGAAGCGCGTGAGCAATCGATGCCGTAGCGCAGAGGGCACACAGCAAGGCGAGGATCGGTCCAGGCTTCGGCTCAATTGGTGACCTGTGGAGGAAGCTGTGGTTGTTTGCGTGACCTTGTGTAGCTCTTGGTTGTGTTGGGAGAAAGTCGGCGCGGTGGTGCCGCTTTGGGAGCCTGTGATGCTGGATTGTGTTGTTGGCGGTGGGCAGGGGGCGTAGAAGTCTGCCTCGTACCTCAAGGCGTGGAGTTCCGGGCTCGGAAGTGTGGTTGGCGGAGCCGTGGCGTCGTTTTCGCCTTAGGGTACGACGCGGGGTGGAGTTCTACTCTTTGGCTGCTGTTTGTGCTGCTAGCATGATCTCTGTGAACGGCGAAGAGCGTGTGCTACAGCAGCCTGTGTGTGGAATACCTTTGATTGTGCGCAGCGATGTTCCATGTCGATAAACGAGTTCGATTTCTCTGTTCTTCTTGTGTAGAGTGTCTTTGTCGTTAGTGGCTTAATTTCGACATCTGCGACTTGCGCGGCGTTGTGAATTTTGTAGGCGGGGTTGGAGATTAGCACCGTAAGGTAGTGGCGTTAGCTGGATGTTTATGATTGCAGGCATGGTTGCAAAGGTCGTGTGGAATCGAGGAGAATGTGTGAGTTTGTTCTCTTCCTATGTTTCCTGGCGCATGACCGTGTGGTTGGATTCTCAGATGGTATGGTCATGTCGCATTTGACTTATCAACTTCAAGCGACGCGTTAGAGCACGAATTGTATCGTGGTTGAAGCTGCCGAATGAGCGAAGCTAGAAGAGTTCAAGCGTCGGCATCGTGTGTTTCATATCTAGGGCAGGTTGGTAGCAGACTACCTTCTCAATTGCGAAGACAATCTTTGTACATCTTCCATTGATTGCTTACACGTGGAGAGGGATGATCATATTAGGGTTCGAACTTTGTTCTTTGCTAGCGCGTTTAAGGGCCGTGCTATCTTAGATTCGTCTTAGGGCTAGAGTTTCATCGACATTCTATTAGGGTTAGAGGATTTCCCACACCTGCTGTCTGCTGAGACCCTAATTGAAGGCTAAGGATTCTGTGGTGACTGCCATGTCTTTGTTTTGCCACTGCTTTAGTGAGCTCCGTGTTATATGCGAGTGCTTTTTGAGGTTTGGCACTTCAGCAAAGTTTTTGCGGATCATGTTGAAGGAATGTACAGTTCTAGATAGTGGATTGGCACATTTTACATTCGATGAACACCAACCATGTTTTAATTACGGGGTGACAGAGCATGTTGCAGCTGTACTTGGTTCGGACCCAAATCGCACTTTAACCGATTGATTCGTTGCAGATAGATGACTCAAGCCCATTGGTGTCTATTTTGACCCATTTTCTGTTTGTGTGGATGGTACGGACCATCTTTAATGAATTGCGAATTGGGGCCTTTTATTACTTCCAAGTAGTTCGGGCATGGTCCGGGCATCTGCGGTGTGGGGGTGGGAGATCCAATTATCAGTGTCACATTTGCAGGGGGTACTATTCGGGGGGTGGGGATCATTTTTGATCGATGTGTCTTTGTAGAGTTAAACTCTTCTTCGCGCAGGTGTCTGCTGTAGCTTACACGCTGTAATGTGGCATGAGGCAGGCATAGTCGTGAATATTTGTAAGATCATTCGAAATCGTAAGGTTCTTAATTCACTGGTGAATAAACAATCTTGGTTGATTGGATGGTCGTCAACTGTTCAGGTAAGGGCTGTCGAAGCCATGACTTTAATTGTTACTCGAAGACGAAATGGGAGTAAAGTCTGTTTTCTTTGCGTTGTTAGTGATTTAAGTCTGAAGAAGACACTGAACATTGTTTTACGGAATTTGACAGAATCCTTTATTTTAGGGTGAGCAAGCCGGAGTACCCTTTCAACTGCTGCTGGGTTGGCATCTGAGTTGCCCGTGCCTTGACGAGGTGGTCAGATTTGGTTATTGATCAGAGTTGCTCTCTAATTTGGAATGGTGATGGGGACATTCAACGCTGCTTTACGAATTGAAACAGAATGGTGAAAGAAGTGTGGGGAAGAGTTGAGGTGTTGGCTGTGGCCCCTTGCGTCCTTCGGTCACCTGTAGTTAGGGTAGAGGTAGATTGTTAAAACAACATGGATACGAGATGGCGTAAGTTTCTAAATGGAGCAGGAGCAGACATATGGACAGTGATTGATAATGTGTTGGACATAGCTGCCACAGACTATCCTCATGAACTTCGAATTCGACGGGATGGTTTTGTAGAGAAGCTCTTCGCGCACCCCGCTTTGCTTTCTAAATCTAATGGATGCTTGCCAGTCGTCGCTTGCCATGATGTCGAGGAGGCTCACGATGACAAAGGTGTAGACCCTCCCGATTACGATTATGATCATGTTAGAACCGAACTTAGCGATGACGAGGATAGGCTGGTAAATTCAACGGAAGAGTACGATGAAGCTGAGGCTTTGAATGATGCTATGGAGGAGGAGGCCCGGCAGACGCTGGAGGTTTTAAGGGTAAAGGATATCCTTGCGGATTCATCGCAGGTACTCAATTTTGTAGTTTGTCGCTCACTCTTGCTGTGTTTTAACGATCAAGAGGCTCCTGTTCTGATATCTGTCTAGGCTGGTTGAAATTCTTTTTCTGCTAGCTTCAAAAGGTTACATTTAATTGAGTATGCATTGAGGATACCGATTTCTTTTGGCCAGAAGCATATAATGTTTGGGCTTTGCTACACATGAATGAATTCACTTATGAGTCTTCTTGCGTACACGAGCATGTTTCTAATGAAATGTGTAATATTTTGCAGGACGAGAGTGCTATCTTGACAGCATTGCGCACATTAGAGGACATGCACATATCTGTGGAGGCACTCAAGGTAAGGCGGACCTTGCGTATGTATTTTGCTGCTGTGCCCTAACTATGAACTTACACATTCCTTAGCTCAAAATTACTTCCACAGTGCTGTTCCTATTTCCCTGTGTTTAACCAGCTGGGAAATGCTTATTTCTGCAGCAAACTGAAATTGGCAAGGAAGTGAATGCGTTGCGTAAGCATCCATCCAAGCGGGTTCGGTCACTTGCCAAGGATTTAGTCAGGTAAAGTTCAAATGATATGTCTTGAGAGTCTCCGACGCGTGAGAATGTTTCAATTTTCCATTGCGGGTTCTGACGACTGGAATTTGGCAACCGTGGTGTGTTTCTTTCACCGAATTGAAGTATTTTTGGGTTGATAGTAGCCTAAATCAACACATATGGGCTTACAACCTTCATTTTGCTTGCATTTTTGCAGAAGCTGGAAGGATCTTGTTGATGAGTGGGTGAAGAGTGCAGGAGATGTTGCTGCTGCGGCCGCAGCAGGTAACATGAAGTTTAGTGTTTGAAGTAGACCAAATCATCAATCAGTTTGTCGTGACTCATAGCATTCAGTTGTAGTTTTCTCTAAATAACTCTTATTCTGTGTGCAACTTATACCTTAATCGCATGCTTATCAGCATTGGACTGCTTCATTACTCACTCTTGTTACACGTTTCCCTTCTTTGTGCAGATTCAGCAGGAGTAGACAATGGAGAGGAGGGCCTACCATCTCCTCCTCTGGATCCGGGTGCTCTCTTAGCTTCCACACGAGCAAACTCCATCGAAATGTCCCACTTTTTTGACGACTTTTTGGATGATTTATGTATGTCTTCACTCTCGCCTGACGCTGTATTGCTTCATTGAAGATATTCTTAAAAGACACTTTCGATGCGATAACAGATACGCCTACCATCTCATATCAATTGGCTAGATTTTTTTACTGTTTTGTCTGATGCGTGGTTTTATCTGCACAGCTGCGGGTTCAGGTCCTAGTCCACCGTCTTCTAATGGAGCATGTGATGATATAGTGGCTCCTTTGAGCAAGAGGCAACAACAAAGTAGGGGTCCTACAGCTAGCCCCGAATCCCAGGCTCCGAAGAATAAGGGCCGTATTAACACATCAAACAGTCATCATGAGATTCGAAATGGTGATGGCAGGTCTATCCAGTCCAATGGACGGAAAGCTTTTGACACGCCTAATGGTATCGATAGATCAGCACATGGTATTAGCCGAGGTAATTCTGGCCCTGGACGACCGGTGGATAGGTCTGGGCCCCCTAAAGCCGTCGGTAATGGTACTGTAAGGAAATTCGAAACAAAGCCTCCAGTTCCGAAAGACAACAAGCCTAAACCCGTACAGAAGGTAAATTGTTGGTGTTACCTTATCCTCCAACTTTGTTTTTGAAATATTTGTAGGATTAGTTCAATAATGTCAAATTTTGATGACTTGTGGAGACTAATAAATGTTTCACTGACGGATTTCTGTCGGCCGAATATTGATCTAGCTATCCATTCCTGCCTTGGTGCTGTAGAACTCTCAAGAACCGGAGGAAAACGTCAGTGTGTCAGCTAGACTTGAGGTTGCCAAGAGACGAATGCATGAAAGATATGAGCAAGAGAATAATGGTATGTTCTGTCCGTCAGTTTTCTGGTTATGATATAACATTTTCCCTTATCATATCGCTGGCAGGAGTCTTTGGTATGAAGCAGTGGTAACGATTCTCTCATTAATTTTGCCTTCCATATACTTGTCTCGGAGTTTGGATGTACCTATCTCTTACGTCTAGTACTGGTGTTGGGGTGTTTCAGCTAAAAGACAGCGTGTGGTGCAAGTTATGGAACTGACAGAACTTCCAAAAGGGGGACCCCAACGGGCCAAGGTGGGTCAAGGTCATGGTCATGGTCCTGCGAAGCCAAGCATTGCAAATCGGTTTCGATACCAACAAATACGGAGATGAGTTGTCTAGTATGTGAATTCAACTTTCTATATCAAGAGCTGTCATTTTAGTCTGCCAGAACCTGTGCAAGGGAAAATCTTCTAGTCAAAGAGTTCACGGGAGATATTCGAGATGGGAGTTATTGGGTTCTTGCGAATATTGCACAGCCAAGATGGCGAGTACATAAAATTTTGGACAAGATCTGAGGAAAATATCAAGACTTAGCTCGTAGCAAGGTTTTAGAGAAGAGACTTGTCATGGATGTATGTGTTCTGGCATCTACTGCCCGTGTTGCTTCCATTCGTCGCCTGCCCGCACATAGGTTTTTTTTGGAATAAGTTCCAGCTTATTGCCCACTTTCAAGGTGTTACAGCGTTCAGGAAAAAACTATCTGAATGTCTGGTCAAGTGGTGGTATCTGGACTAACCCTGAAACGACTTCTCACAAACTAAATGGGATATGTTTTACGGTAATTTTTGCACAGATGCTATTTAACTGCATCTGAGCAGCATAGGTACCTTTCTATTGCCATCGAGTCCTGACTTTTCCATGAGCCCATCCTGCAAGGATAGACCTTTCGATGGGTATCCAATAAAAGAATCTGGGCCAAAATTGACTGCATAGTGGGTCTGGTTGAAACATCAACCTGTGTTACCACTATAGTTTGTCTACTCCAGTTTAGAACTTGGTGCACTTGTAAGTTGTAAGGAGTATGCCGGTGTCTGTTTACAATTGTGTGTTAATACAGAAGCTGACCTCTAACAGGGTTCACTTCCATGCATGTTCTGGTTGAGAACACTTGTGTAGCGTTTCAAAGTGGGTTATAAGTCACCTAATGTTCTGCCAGGACAATTTTGTATATAAGTTATTAATCGTAACGACTTCCAATTGGTCCATTCTCAAACTGTAGATGTTGCACATGTTACTTGGGAGAAAGAACATTAGGGGTTGTTAGGAAGAGTACTCATTGTCAGGAAGCTTTTATGCTGTGCTTAGGAAGAATATTCTTGTTGGACAGACCAAAATCAATTTTGGAAAATATTGTCGGTTAATCTTTATGGACCTCATACTTAAACAATTCTTTCACTATTAAACTATCTATTCGATATTGTATTGAACTTTCTAACTACCTCCGGATCATAGATAGCCACTTGTTCAGTTATGTATTTTTGATAGAGTAATCAGATGAACTACTGTTACCGAAAAAAAATTGAGAAGGATTACAAAAATATCATTAGATACAAAATGAATTCAAACCGAGAGCTACGTCGCCAGTCCTGTGCAAGAATAGATGAAAGTCTGGTGACGAATTGACCCAAGTACGAGTTGATAAGGTGACCAGTGGTAGCAGTAGAGACCGACAGCAGACTCACCTCCCTCCTGTTGCCAGTGCTATATGTTACAGTTCAAGTGCTCCGAACTCCTCCAAAGCATCAAATTCAATAAAAAAAAAATGTGAACAATAAAGTTGACATCTCACTAATATTTGCCACCAAGATATCGAGGAACACGATACCATCATCTATACTTTCTCGAAGATGCTCCTCCGATTGCAAAGTTGTATCAAAATAGTCCACGTTCCAAAAAAACAATGACAAAAAAGTGAAAAGTGTCAAAACTAAATTTTCTACCGTTGCTACCCATTCATGTTATAAACGAATATTTAAATTGATGATTTATTCAAATTGAAAACCAGACATCAAAACGCAAAATGAGGGCAATTACTGTTATCTAAGATATACAAAGGTAAAAAAAAAGATCACCATAAACTTGGTCTGGAAGTAAAATCTCTTGAACAAAGACCCTCACAATCAAAATATAACCTTTGTAAACGCCACTCTCTAACATGCAAATGGAAAGTCAATCTTTTTGCATAGTCATTCCTTGTCCAAATCTCCTAGTTCTGTGTTTGTTTTCCAACGCAGCTTTGTTGTCACATTGCACTCTCTACAGTTGCACATATCGGTTCGCTTTTATTTTCGGTGTGCCAAACAAACTAAATGTCACAATGTCCTTTTAAGGATTCAACAGAACCTCTCTTTCTCCCTTTCCATCTCTCCTTTATATTCCCTATTTATTTTCTTATTTATTTTGCTACACAAAATGGGTTTATAACTTACATGTACACACAATCTATTCACACAATGGTAAAGCCTTTTCAATCTCCAAAGGACCATGAATTTCCTTGGTGCTGTTCTTTTTGGCACAAGCAAGGACTTTATCATCATTAACTTGCCCCATAAATTGTTATCATAATAAATTCTTGTCTCATTCCAGTTATTCACAAAGATCTCATGTTGCTGAAAATGATAGTTCTCAAACTCCACTGTCTCTTTTGGCAACATTCCACTCACACTTCTAAATGTTCTTCGAACTTATAGATATGTGTTGATGCAAACCATGAAAATGTTGTAGTATAAATCACATGCCTCTACAAAGGTTGAACAAATCGTTTAAGTTACCTCAAATCTCTCCTTGCATACTTTGGTGTCATTAGAAGTCTTTGCAGAAAAAAACAGGCAACATTGATGTGAACATGAGTTTTAGAATTCTAAATCTTATACCTTAGAAAACAATTCTATGTGAATGAAAAAATAAAATAAAATAAAATAACATGTGGGTCCAGCTTGCAAAGCTCCAAAGGGGATGGGTAGGGAATGTGTCAACCCGTAGTTCATACCAAGGCTTGGAAATCATGACACTCCGTGCCCCACGCAATTGGAGCTTATTCCAGCAGTTTCTGAAGAGGAAAATGTTAAAATTTCAAGGATCTGTCCTCAGGACCTCTTTTTCACACAGAATGGGAATATGGGTGCATGAGGAAGTTTGTCCTGTCGGGGTGGAAATCACATTGTCTTGCTCTGCAAAACAGCAAAAAATTAAAAACGGAAGGATGTCTGTTGGAATTTGGGCCTTGAAATCCAATAACCACAGAAGAAGTAGAAGAATAAGAAGAAGCAGAAGAAGAAAAGAAGGCATTTGGGTTTTTCAATATGTTAAAATCCAGCAAACAGGTTCATCGCCTCATTTTGAGGAAGTTCAATCGCTAGGTAGCATTGAGCTACCGAAACTTGTTTGATTGGTTTTACCCCCTGAATATAATGTTTAAAACATAATCACAAGCACAGATGTATGCATATATATATATATATATATATAAGAAATAGTATGTTTGTTTTATGTTAATTGCATTATTCCTATTCTAAAACAGTTCACGCCATTAATAAGGAGCAAGCGTCAAACTGAGGTTGAATTGTGTTAAACTAGGAACTAATCGCATGAGTCTTGTGTTCCAAGTATATTTCATCTCATTCACCGTATCTCATAAAAAGGATGCATTTGTATATGTTAATATATATAGAAAACGATACAAGGTGGACAAGGTTTTAAATGACTGCACAAAGTTGCAATAGCGAGCTCAAGCCACACAAAGCAGACAGAAGCGCCGCGGTGGGTATGGATGCCGCTGCCGCAGAGCTCTCCGGCAACGCTGTCCTAGCAACCTGGTTCACAGTTGTAGCAAGATCCGCTGCCGAAATCTTCCCCTGGACATGCTGATTTGCTCACAATTACATGTGCTAGTTCGTACCAGAGATGTGGAATTAGCACAACGCCGTCAGAGAGTTTGTGGCGAGCAGAGAAGACGGTTGCGAATATTCGAGGCGTTCGCAAGTCGTCCCAGGGGTGAGGCAGACTGGATAACGACGAAGACGATGACGATGCCGGCTAGTGGCCACGGCGACGTTTGCCGCCTCGCCAATCAGGACGGCACCATGAAATCGCATTCCAAGCTTTCGGGGGCCAAGAAAATCCGATTCACGGTGTCTGAGACTGGCCAGCTTGTGGCGCAGATCGCTTCAGACTATTCCTGCACACTGATGGAAAAGGAAGCAGCGGGAAAAAAAGCCGCTGCCTCGGTGGGCTTGTGGCGATGAACTTACCGCGAGTTACGCAACCTCCAGATATCGAGACAGACTCTGCAGTTCTGGATTGAGATAGTGATTGGGCCTCGACTGGGCCTGCTCGGGCCAGTTCTGACGCCGGCTCGACGATACCGTTGTCGTGATTCCCCTCTTATTTAAGACGGGAATACGTGGTGATCAGAATCTCAAACAACGGACTCTGGCGGCCTGTCAGTTGGGGATGAGCGCCAACGAGGTCCTTACAATACAATGAGTAATTAGGACTCCATGCCGTTGAGATTCTGTCCCCGCTCATGCACAACCGCAGAGCACATTTGGTTCCATTGGTTGGGATAAACCAGATGGGTTGGGTCACACTGATCGGCAGCTAAAATGAGGTACAGGAAGCTTGGCAATGTCGATCCTAAGAACAATAACCCCCACCGTAAGGTTGTTGTTTCTATCCCCAATCCCATAATCAAAGTTCTCTGCCATCAATTCTGGCGTCTAGCTTGTTGCTTATCGGCCTCGACCCTGAACTCATGCACGTCGAAGAAAGCGTAAACAAAACCATAATAGCAACGAAAAAGCCCAACTACACTTGGCTGCGATGATATGTTTCGTCTAAGCGGTATCATCGAAAAAGCGACATTCTCGGCATCCTATCGAAAAACTGGATGCGAATCTTTTCTACTATCTGCTAAACTAACGATAATGAACCGTTGCGTTTCGGAAACCATCGATGGACACATACAGGGCCAACAAATGAGGTTTCCAACTGGTGCTTCGATTGAGCAATCAAGCAATAATCCGAATAAAAGGCAAATCCGACTGCACCGGTAAAAAAAGCTTTCTACACAGAAAATGTGATCACTTTCATGCATCGACCACATCGAAAATCGTAAGTCCCGTGCTAGTGCACTTATTCTGGTATAAACAAAGGCACAGCACACATTCTGTTTCGAAGCAAACACTATGATACTACTTAGGAGAATGAATAAAGCTTCGATTGCAAACACTATGATACTACTTAGGAGAATGAATAAAGCTTCGATTGCAAACCTGCACGACGATAAAAAAAACTCTTCAGCAAATATAGGTAAATATGGCAATTATAGACTCCACCCTTCACACCGCACAACATCACAAAACTAGTTTTAAATACGTTATTACTAACGCAGTGGTGCCATCCAGATAATATGCCAATGGAAAGTCAATCTTTTTGCATAGTCATTCCTTGTCCAAATCTCCTAGTTCTGTGTTTGTTTTCCAACGCAGCTTTGTTGTCATATTGCACTCTCTACAGTTGCACATATCGGTTCGCTTTTATTTTCGGTGTGCCAAACAAACTAAAGAACTTCCCATTCCGATTTCCACTCATGCCAACCAATTGCAATAACAAACACTACCAAAACCCCACTCTCCACCACCCGACATATCCACACACATGTAATCCCTGAAATGATCAATTTACGAAGCCATCTTGCACACTCACATATATTATCTCCCAAGTGTCGCCACACAGTGTAACTTGCTAGTCATTGATGTCCCACAATATGCTACACTCCCACTCGATGAGTCATTTTATGATCGACACTAAAACTCACATCACCAGAAGGTTGCGTTCGTGTTTGCAATCTATTTTTCCAAGCACGACATAGATTTGTAACAGCAAAGAGAGCTTTCTATTCAAAACCTGTTTGATGACACCTTTGATCAGTTGTTGCATTTATTTGTTAAACATTGGAAGCTATGACCTGTACGGGAGCACATGCGCCAACAAGACATCAACAAAACGCGGACCTACGACACAATTCTTTTTTGTGTGGAAAACTGTAAGCAAAAGTGATCCACATGGGAAATGTGGGTGTGGGCGGTTTCCAATGGAAACTGCACGGGGAACGGGTCGAAGCCGTTGCACTAGGGATCCTTCCATCCAAGTTGTCCAGGATTAGGTGTCGATGATTCTAAAGCTACAGAAGGAAAACACTGTGATGCATGACGGAGGAGCGAAAGATTTGATGAACGGTGTATGGAACCTTTGAGATCTGACGAGAGGATATTTGAGATGAAATGTGATGTCTTGGATTTGGACGTGCAATTGATCAAGTGCAGGCATTTGAGCAAGGCATCTTACAAGAACACAGTAAGTCAATCGTGATGAGATTGGCGAGAAACATATGAAGGATGCAGGCAGAAAAGGTGAACAATGGGTGGTGAATTTGTGGTGATGAACATGAATGTGGTAGGCATTCCAATTTAGTTTTAATGGTGACTTACACACTGTGGAGTAGTTGCAGCATAATGAACAAGGAGGAGGCAGTCCCAGAGCTGTGGGGAAAGTTGTGTTTCCATAGCGTGCCCCTGAGCAACGGCACGTTGGTGACAAGGCAGGATTACCTGGGACGGAGGTCTGGTTGAGAAAAGGCTTCGAGTCCCCATCGAACAGAGGCCAGGGCTGAAAAGGCCGTTCTTCACCGGGAATAAAAAGGACAAGAAGGGAAAACTAGAGGTGGGTGTCAGCAGTGGGGTTCGAACCCACGCCCCCTTACGAAGACCAGAACTTGAGTCTGGCGCCTTAGACCACTCGGCCATGCTGACTTGAAACCCCTGCTTGATGTTCCATCTCAAACCAGCTAAATTATATATAGCAAATTAAACGGTCCTTCGGAGTGGACATTATGTAAGCGTTGTATTGGCAATCAGCATTCCCCAACAAATACTGTGTATGAAGGTGACTGATATTAGAACCTTGAATGGCGCAGTTCTTGAAGGAAAACTATTCCACTAAGTCAGGAAGTCCACTCCCATCCCTAAAGAGATAGTTATCACAGGCTTTCAAAATGATTTGGCATCACGATGTTAGAATACTTACAATCTAAGTTTTTCCATGTTGGGCTGGGCACAGTTTTACTCAACAGAATTAAGACACGTGCTCATTCTCGGTTTGTGGAACTTAGGGAAATGGATCAAATATAGCCCAAGTGGTTCAAGATGCCCTTGTAACTTCTAAGTTTGATGTAATAGTCCAAAAACAACAAGGATGTTTTAATTTGTTGAAAGAAAACAAACTATCACTTTTATTCATTTTTTTTTTTTTTTTTTTTTTTTTTTGTTTGAGATTTAAGAATCCAAGACCTATATATATATATATATATATATATTTATATATTTCTTTTATTCATAGTTGGTTGATTTGTTGTAAAGTTTTTTTTGTTGTGTGTATGTGTGTATTTTTTCGGTAGATTGTCTAAAATATGATACAAGTTGTACCTTGTATAAAGATTATTATTAGTTAAAAAATAAAAAATATTCTTAGTAATGATTATCAATATCATAGACTTTAAAGCAACATCATATCTAATTAAGGGTTCTAATTTGTATCAAGGTGTTAGAAGAAAATTTTCAAAAAATTAAAGATTAATATTAAATCATTTTTGGCTTTTGCATCTTTAAATTAGTATATAAACAAAACATTTGAATCAATTAATAGAATAATATTTTCAATGTACCATCAACTATTATTAAGGAAATTGCACAATTCTTATGCCATTAAATATATATATATATATATATATATATATTTAAAGAGAATTTCTAGATAGATACCTCCCATTCTAATGCATGGACACATCTCTTTGCCATCAAAGACTAAAATTGCTATGGTCATTTAAAAGAAACAAGAGAGGCTTGAATTAAGATTGGAATATAAGAAAGGTGTTGATAGATTAACAATAGTCTAAGTATTTCTTTTATATATGTATATATTATCTACCAAGTAGATTATCCACAAATTCCTTAAGAACTATGAGGCTTGTGGCCTAAGTGTAAAATTATAAGTTTCTTCTAATGTAACTTTTTAAAAGTTAAAAAATAAAATAAAACAAGTTTTAGTAGCTACATGGTATATTTTAAAAAACCAAAATAATCTTGTTTGCATCTAAATAACTTCATCATGCTTATTATAAAAGATATTATCTATCTAATATGTTTCTACCTACTTCTACATATTTTATTTATCCATACAATAAAAATATGTCTTACATTATTCTCCATCATTTCTCTTCCACTCTTATTGCCATTTTCTTTATAAAAGACAAGTTCCAAATAAAGTAGTTAAGTTACATCATAAGTTGATAAAATATAATAAAATTTGAATAGTATTAACAATAAATTTAAAACTATGTTATGTAAAAATTTGAGTGATTTATTTCTTGATTCATTAATAATTTCTTATATTAAGATAAGAAGATTATTATATTATTTTATTAATATTGAGGCCTTCATAATTATCTTTAAATAATATATTTAACATGATAAAAATTATTCTATCTCCTTTTGTTATTATTGCCAAACATCATAAGCATATTTTAAGATTATGGTTTTATACATGCTATACTTTATTATCAATTTTTTGGTTATATTTCTTTATTTTTTTAATATTTTTTTATAAATAATAAAGATTGACATAATAGAAGTGATTTTTAAGTTTTTTTATAAATATTAACTTTTAAATAAAATAAGTTATATGTATCTTATGTTTATTGCAAAAAAATTCTGAAAAATTGATCTTAAATTTTTTTCTATGTTACACCATCTTGCTATTATTGATTGATTATTGATTTGAATACATTTTAATAAAAAAAAATCATAGCCAATTTTTATATATTTGCATGATATTTGGATAAATTTTATATGAAATTATTAATGTTATATGTATACTATTGTACAATATATATATATATATATATAAATTATTTTAGCATTGCCTTAAATCTAGATTGTTTTTTCCTTTAAACTTTTGATTTCCATTTTTTATTGAAGAAATACAACTTTGAAGTCACAACACATAGTATCAGCAAGGTTGCATATAAAAAAAATATAAAATAAGATGACTCTCACTTCCAACATCCATTACTTATTGGTGGTAGTTGTTTCTTTTAATGATAACTTCCATCCTTTGAATTTTATATCCATCTAAAAATATACCAAGTATATCTTTTAGCATCTTATTAATTAAAAAGATAAGCCTTTAGCATATCTTTTTATGCTCCTAGGATCCTTTGCAAACTTATCTACATTAAAGATAGCTTATAGCATATACTTTATATTCTTATATAGTCTTTAAATATTATAAGAAAATTATTTTAATAAAAAAATTATCTTCTAATATCTTGAATCTTCAAGAATTCATTAAAATATATTGACATATATTCATCTCCATTATTTATACATAATACTTTAATCTTGCATTCATATTGCTTCTCCACAAGGGTCTTAAATTCCTTAAACCTTAAGAAATATTTATTCTTATTTTAAGGATGTAAATCCACATCTTCTCTAAGAAATCATCAATAAATTTTACAAAATTCATTGTTCTTCTAATTAATGGCATCCTCATTGATCCACAAACATCAGAATGTTCAATCTCCAACAACTTGGTTATACATGTTGTAACTCTACATGAAAATGGAGATCTTTATTATGTGCCTTATATACGATCTTTAGAAGCAAGTTCCATGGTATTGTGAATAAATTGACTAAGATCCTAGCTACATACTATGGATTGAAGTTCTTTTTTACTTTTGGGATTCAAATGACCATGTAATTTCTGCCAAATTCTAAACCTATCTTGAGTTTTTAGAAATTTTGCAAATGCATTCACTTCAATTCTATTGATCTTTTTAGAAATGATGAAGTATAGCTTGCCATTATTAAAGCCTTTGGCAATATCTTGTCTATTCAATATCTTTACAAAAGACCTATTTAGTCGAAATTAAACCTTATAATCATGTGATATAAGTTTTTTCACCAAAAAAAGATTTTTTTTCATCTTTGGTATTTATAAGACTTCTTTCAATCTAATTTTCTTAATTTGATCTTTTATATCAATCTCCACCATAATAGATTTAATTTTAATGACTTTCATCATGATATTATTTCTTAATCAAATTTTTTGTAGCTAGAATTGCTTTATAAGTATCAAATGAATACTTGCATAATATCCTGTGCTTAGTAACATCCAAATCTATAATCAACTTAGACGTGAAAACCATAGAAACTCCTTTACTTACCATAAAATCATAATCATCTCTACTATAATTATCTCAAGCATTGTTTACATTTTTTCTATTTCCTTTCTTAGCTTTTTAGTAGTTTTTTATAAAGTAGTATGATTTTTTATAAATATAGTAATTTTTTATATTACTTCTTCTATTATCAAATTAATAAAAATAGCTACTTTTGTATTATTTTGAAAGAGAACCAAATCTTTACTTTAAAATTCTTTTTCTTTCTTCTTGGTCATGAAATGACCAAGTGTTGATATGACATAATCAAATGTAAATTCCTTGATCTTGATAGAATCCAATGCCACAATGAGATAGTTGTAGGACTCCGGAAGGCTTTTAAACAATGCCATCATAATGTCATAACCCTCAATAGACTTGTCAATAACAACTAATTGATTTGTAAGTACTTTTATCTTATTGACATGAGCTATAAAGTCATCTCTTTCTTCAATTTTTATTGTTAAGATCTTCTTCTTTGTCTATAGAATGTTAGCAAGGTTTTTATTCTTATAGATATAATAAAGAATATTCCATACTTTTGCTACTCCATTACAAGCAATTATATGTGAAGTATTGGCATCATGAAGATTAATTGCAATAAATTCAAAAGTCTTTTTTTTATGACGTTTGTATTCTTTCTTCATCTCGACATTAGTATTATTTCTTGGAAACTCCTCACTTTCATCTACAACTTCCTAAAAGTCCAATGAAGCCAACAAAAGATCCATTTTTTTCTTTTAATGGTAAAGTTGTTACTTCTAAACTTCTCAATTACTTCTTAGTCTTTATCTTTACTTAAATCCATGTCTTAAGAATAGGTGTATAAAAAAAAATCAAGAAAAGAAGTGATAGAATTCTAAAAATCAAGATAAAGGTATTGAAGCCTTATAAACCTAGAATGCCTTCTTTGTGAACAAATTAGTGATTTTATTCTTCAATCACTTTCAACTTCATTCAAAAGATTTTTCATAAATCTTATACTCTATCTTAATCTCATCCATATGCTTTTCTTTTCAATCACATCTAATTTTACAAAATACTTCTAATCTCACAAAACACCATTTATCACTGTAAGAAGTCTCTTAAGAACTTGAGCACAAAAAAATACAAGGTAAATGCACCAATGATGTAACTCAGCAAAAAAATACAAGACTAGTGTTTCAAAATATTATTCTAAGAGGTCTAACAACCTCCAAGACTATATATACTTTTAACATCAAGTGAGAGCAAAACTATAAAAATAACAAGATGTCAAAATAGAATTAGAAGATATAAAATATGAACATTAACAATAAAAATAAGATATATTCCTTACAACAAAAATACATAAAAAAACTGTAAAACTTCAAACTTTAAAACTCACAAGCAAAGGTAACACATATATTTTAACACATATATTTACAAGTGGAATACATATTACTTGACAAAGTACGTTTTAAACATCTTTTTAAGCAAAAAAGACTTATCCATGTTAAAAAATGATTGTACTTAAATTGTAGAGAACCTAAGCATATTTTTGAACAGTGTCTAAAGAAATTATATAATTACAAAATGATGTATTTGGTTGTTAAAAAAATTATATGTTCAAAAATAAATTTGTCTAATAATGATAAAGATTATGTAGCTTGAATCTTCCACAACATCTATTGATGCTCTTATTTTGCTTGTGAAGATCATATATAAGGCACATAATAAAGATCTTCATTTTCATGTAGAGTTACAACATGTATAACCAAGTTGTTGGAGATTGAACATTCTGATGTTTGTGGATCAATGAGGATGCCATTAATTAGAAGAACAATGAATTTTGTAAAATTTATTGATGATTTCTTAGAGAAGATGTGGATTTACATCCTTAAAATAAGAATAAATATTTCTTAAGGTTTAAGGAATTTAAGACCCTTGTGGAGAAGCAATATGAATGCAAGATTAAAGTATTATGTATAAATAATGGAGATGAATATATGTCAATATATTTTAATGAATTCTTGAAGATTCAAGATATTAGAAGATAATTTTTTTATTAAAATAATTTTCTTATAATATTTAAAGACTATATAAGAATATAAAGTATATGCTATAAGCTATCTTTAATGTAGATAAGTTTGCAAAGGATCCTAGGAGCATAAAAAGATATGCTAAAGGCTTATCTTTTTAATTAATAAGATGCTAAAAGATATACTTGGTATATTTTTAGATGGATATAAAATTCAAAGGATGGAAGTTATCATTAAAAGAAACAACTACCACCAATAAGTAATGGATGTTGGAAGTGAGAGTCATCTTATTTTATATTTTTTTTATATGCAACCTTGCTGATACTATGTGTTGTGACTTCAAAGTTGTATTTCTTCAATAAAAAATGGAAATCAAAAGTTTAAAGGAAAAAACAATCTAGATTTAAGGCAATGCTAAAATAATTTATATATATATATATATATATATTGTACAATAGTATACATATAACATTAATAATTTCATATAAAATTTATCCAAATATCATGCAAATATATAAAAATTGGCTATGATTTTTTTTTATTAAAATGTATTCAAATCAATAATCAATCAATAATAGCAAGATGGTGTAACATAGAAAAAAATTTAAGATCAATTTTTCAGAATTTTTTTGCAATAAACATAAGATACATATAACTTATTTTATTTAAAAGTTAATATTTATAAAAAAACTTAAAAATCACTTCTATTATGTCAATCTTTATTATTTATAAAAAAATATTAAAAAAATAAAGAAATATAACCAAAAAATTGATAATAAAGTATAGCATGTATAAAACCATAATCTTAAAATATGCTTATGATGTTTGGCAATAATAACAAAAGGAGATAGAATAATTTTTATCATGTTAAATATATTATTTAAAGATAATTATGAAGGCCTCAATATTAATAAAATAATATAATAATCTTCTTATCTTAATATAAGAAATTATTAATGAATCAAGAAATAAATCACTCAAATTTTTACATAACATAGTTTTAAATTTATTGTTAATACTATTCAAATTTTATTATATTTTATCAACTTATGATGTAACTTAACTACTTTATTTGGAACTTGTCTTTTATAAAGAAAATGGCAATAAGAGTGGAAGAGAAATGATGGAGAATAATGTAAGACATATTTTTATTGTATGGATAAATAAAATATGTAGAAGTAGGTAGAAACATATTAGATAGATAATATCTTTTATAATAAGCATGATGAAGTTATTTAGATGCAAACAAGATTATTTTGGTTTTTTAAAATATACCATGTAGCTACTAAAACTTGTTTTATTTTATTTTTTAACTTTTAAAAAGTTACATTAGAAGAAACTTATAATTTTACACTTAGGCCACAAGCCTCATAGTTCTTAAGGAATTTGTGGATAATCTACTTGGTAGATAATATATACATATATAAAAGAAATACTTAGACTATTGTTAATCTATCAACACCTTTCTTATATTCCAATCTTAATTCAAGCCTCTCTTGTTTCTTTTAAATGACCATAGCAATTTTAGTCTTTGATGGCAAAGAGATGTGTCCATGCATTAGAATGGGAGGTATCTATCTAGAAATTCTCTTTAAATATATATATATATATATATATATATATTTAATGGCATAAGAATTGTGCAATTTCCTTAATAATAGTTGATGGTACATTGAAAATATTATTCTATTAATTGATTCAAATGTTTTGTTTATATACTAATTTAAAGATGCAAAAGCCAAAAATGATTTAATATTAATCTTTAATTTTTTGAAAATTTTCTTCTAACACCTTGATACAAATTAGAACCCTTAATTAGATATGATGTTGCTTTAAAGTCTATGATATTGATAATCATTACTAAGAATATTTTTTATTTTTTAACTAATAATAATCTTTATACAAGGTACAACTTGTATCATATTTTAGACAATCTACCGAAAAAATACACACATACACACAACAAAAAAAACTTTACAACAAATCAACCAACTATGAATAAAAGAAATATATAAATATATATATATATATATATATATAGGTCTTGGATTCTTAAATCTCAAACAAAAAAAAAAAAAAAAAAAAAAAAAAATGAATAAAAGTGATAGTTTGTTTTCTTTCAACAAATTAAAACATCCTTGTTGTTTTTGGACTATTACATCAAACTTAGAAGTTACAAGGGCATCTTGAACCACTTGGGCTATATTTGATCCATTTCCCTAAGTTCCACAAACCGAGAATGAGCACGTGTCTTAATTCTGTTGAGTAAAACTGTGCCCAGCCCAACATGGAAAAACTTAGATTGTAAGTATTCTAACATCGTGATGCCAAATCATTTTGAAAGCCTGTGATAACTATCTCTTTAGGGATGGGAGTGGACTTCCTGACTTAGTGGAATAGTTTTCCTTCAAGAACTGCGCCATTCAAGGTTCTAATATCAGTCACCTTCATACACAGTATTTGTTGGGGAATGCTGATTGCCAATACAACGCTTACATAATGTCCACTCCGAAGGACCGTTTAATTTGCTATATATAATTTAGCTGGTTTGAGATGGAACATCAAGCAGGGGTTTCAAGTCAGCATGGCCGAGTGGTCTAAGGCGCCAGACTCAAGTTCTGGTCTTCGTAAGGGGGCGTGGGTTCGAACCCCACTGCTGACACCCACCTCTAGTTTTCCCTTCTTGTCCTTTTTATTCCCGGTGAAGAACGGCCTTTTCAGCCCTGGCCTCTGTTCGATGGGGACTCGAAGCCTTTTCTCAACCAGACCTCCGTCCCAGGTAATCCTGCCTTGTCACCAACGTGCCGTTGCTCAGGGGCACGCTATGGAAACACAACTTTCCCCACAGCTCTGGGACTGCCTCCTCCTTGTTCATTATGCTGCAACTACTCCACAGTGTGTAAGTCACCATTAAAACTAAATTGGAATGCCTACCACATTCATGTTCATCACCACAAATTCACCACCCATTGTTCACCTTTTCTGCCTGCATCCTTCATATGTTTCTCGCCAATCTCATCACGATTGACTTACTGTGTTCTTGTAAGATGCCTTGCTCAAATGCCTGCACTTGATCAATTGCACGTCCAAATCCAAGACATCACATTTCATCTCAAATATCCTCTCGTCAGATCTCAAAGGTTCCATACACCGTTCATCAAATCTTTCGCTCCTCCGTCATGCATCACAGTGTTTTCCTTCTGTAGCTTTAGAATCATCGACACCTAATCCTGGACAACTTGGATGGAAGGATCCCTAGTGCAACGGCTTCGACCCGTTCCCCGTGCAGTTTCCATTGGAAACCGCCCACACCCACATTTCCCATGTGGATCACTTTTGCTTACAGTTTTCCACACAAAAAAGAATTGTGTCGTAGGTCCGCGTTTTGTTGATGTCTTGTTGGCGCATGTGCTCCCGTACAGGTCATAGCTTCCAATGTTTAACAAATAAATGCAACAACTGATCAAAGGTGTCATCAAACAGGTTTTGAATAGAAAGCTCTCTTTGCTGTTACAAATCTATGTCGTGCTTGGAAAAATAGATTGCAAACACGAACGCAACCTTCTGGTGATGTGAGTTTTAGTGTCGATCATAAAATGACTCATCGAGTGGGAGTGTAGCATATTGTGGGACATCAATGACTAGCAAGTTACACTGTGTGGCGACACTTGGGAGATAATATATGTGAGTGTGCAAGATGGCTTCGTAAATTGATCATTTCAGGGATTACATGTGTGTGGATATGTCGGGTGGTGGAGAGTGGGGTTTTGGTAGTGTTTGTTATTGCAATTGGTTGGCATGAGTGGAAATCGGAATGGGAAGTTCTTTAGTTTGTTTGGCACACCGAAAATAAAAGCGAACCGATATGTGCAACTGTAGAGAGTGCAATATGACAACAAAGCTGCGTTGGAAAACAAACACAGAACTAGGAGATTTGGACAAGGAATGACTATGCAAAAAGATTGACTTTCCATTGGCATATTATCTGGATGGCACCACTGCGTTAGTAATAACGTATTTAAAACTAGTTTTGTGATGTTGTGCGGTGTGAAGGGTGGAGTCTATAATTGCCATATTTACCTATATTTGCTGAAGAGTTTTTTTTATCGTCGTGCAGGTTTGCAATCGAAGCTTTATTCATTCTCCTAAGTAGTATCATAGTGTTTGCAATCGAAGCTTTATTCATTCTCCTAAGTAGTATCATAGTGTTTGCTTCGAAACAGAATGTGTGCTGTGCCTTTGTTTATACCAGAATAAGTGCACTAGCACGGGACTTACGATTTTCGATGTGGTCGATGCATGAAAGTGATCACATTTTCTGTGTAGAAAGCTTTTTTTACCGGTGCAGTCGGATTTGCCTTTTATTCGGATTATTGCTTGATTGCTCAATCGAAGCACCAGTTGGAAACCTCATTTGTTGGCCCTGTATGTGTCCATCGATGGTTTCCGAAACGCAACGGTTCATTATCGTTAGTTTAGCAGATAGTAGAAAAGATTCGCATCCAGTTTTTCGATAGGATGCCGAGAATGTCGCTTTTTCGATGATACCGCTTAGACGAAACATATCATCGCAGCCAAGTGTAGTTGGGCTTTTTCGTTGCTATTATGGTTTTGTTTACGCTTTCTTCGACGTGCATGAGTTCAGGGTCGAGGCCGATAAGCAACAAGCTAGACGCCAGAATTGATGGCAGAGAACTTTGATTATGGGATTGGGGATAGAAACAACAACCTTACGGTGGGGGTTATTGTTCTTAGGATCGACATTGCCAAGCTTCCTGTACCTCATTTTAGCTGCCGATCAGTGTGACCCAACCCATCTGGTTTATCCCAACCAATGGAACCAAATGTGCTCTGCGGTTGTGCATGAGCGGGGACAGAATCTCAACGGCATGGAGTCCTAATTACTCATTGTATTGTAAGGACCTCGTTGGCGCTCATCCCCAACTGACAGGCCGCCAGAGTCCGTTGTTTGAGATTCTGATCACCACGTATTCCCGTCTTAAATAAGAGGGGAATCACGACAACGGTATCGTCGAGCCGGCGTCAGAACTGGCCCGAGCAGGCCCAGTCGAGGCCCAATCACTATCTCAATCCAGAACTGCAGAGTCTGTCTCGATATCTGGAGGTTGCGTAACTCGCGGTAAGTTCATCGCCACAAGCCCACCGAGGCAGCGGCTTTTTTTCCCGCTGCTTCCTTTTCCATCAGTGTGCAGGAATAGTCTGAAGCGATCTGCGCCACAAGCTGGCCAGTCTCAGACACCGTGAATCGGATTTTCTTGGCCCCCGAAAGCTTGGAATGCGATTTCATGGTGCCGTCCTGATTGGCGAGGCGGCAAACGTCGCCGTGGCCACTAGCCGGCATCGTCATCGTCTTCGTCGTTATCCAGTCTGCCTCACCCCTGGGACGACTTGCGAACGCCTCGAATATTCGCAACCGTCTTCTCTGCTCGCCACAAACTCTCTGACGGCGTTGTGCTAATTCCACATCTCTGGTACGAACTAGCACATGTAATTGTGAGCAAATCAGCATGTCCAGGGGAAGATTTCGGCAGCGGATCTTGCTACAACTGTGAACCAGGTTGCTAGGACAGCGTTGCCGGAGAGCTCTGCGGCAGCGGCATCCATACCCACCGCGGCGCTTCTGTCTGCTTTGTGTGGCTTGAGCTCGCTATTGCAACTTTGTGCAGTCATTTAAAACCTTGTCCACCTTGTATCGTTTTCTATATATATTAACATATACAAATGCATCCTTTTTATGAGATACGGTGAATGAGATGAAATATACTTGGAACACAAGACTCATGCGATTAGTTCCTAGTTTAACACAATTCAACCTCAGTTTGACGCTTGCTCCTTATTAATGGCGTGAACTGTTTTAGAATAGGAATAATGCAATTAACATAAAACAAACATACTATTTCTTATATATATATATATATATATATGCATACATCTGTGCTTGTGATTATGTTTTAAACATTATATTCAGGGGGTAAAACCAATCAAACAAGTTTCGGTAGCTCAATGCTACCTAGCGATTGAACTTCCTCAAAATGAGGCGATGAACCTGTTTGCTGGATTTTAACATATTGAAAAACCCAAATGCCTTCTTTTCTTCTTCTGCTTCTTCTTATTCTTCTACTTCTTCTGTGGTTATTGGATTTCAAGGCCCAAATTCCAACAGACATCCTTCCGTTTTTAATTTTTTGCTGTTTTGCAGAGCAAGACAATGTGATTTCCACCCCGACAGGACAAACTTCCTCATGCACCCATATTCCCATTCTGTGTGAAAAAGAGGTCCTGAGGACAGATCCTTGAAATTTTAACATTTTCCTCTTCAGAAACTGCTGGAATAAGCTCCAATTGCGTGGGGCACGGAGTGTCATGATTTCCAAGCCTTGGTATGAACTACGGGTTGACACATTCCCTACCCATCCCCTTTGGAGCTTTGCAAGCTGGACCCACATGTTATTTTATTTTATTTTATTTTTTCATTCACATAGAATTGTTTTCTAAGGTATAAGATTTAGAATTCTAAAACTCATGTTCACATCAATGTTGCCTGTTTTTTTCTGCAAAGACTTCTAATGACACCAAAGTATGCAAGGAGAGATTTGAGGTAACTTAAACGATTTGTTCAACCTTTGTAGAGGCATGTGATTTATACTACAACATTTTCATGGTTTGCATCAACACATATCTATAAGTTCGAAGAACATTTAGAAGTGTGAGTGGAATGTTGCCAAAAGAGACAGTGGAGTTTGAGAACTATCATTTTCAGCAACATGAGATCTTTGTGAATAACTGGAATGAGACAAGAATTTATTATGATAACAATTTATGGGGCAAGTTAATGATGATAAAGTCCTTGCTTGTGCCAAAAAGAACAGCACCAAGGAAATTCATGGTCCTTTGGAGATTGAAAAGGCTTTACCATTGTGTGAATAGATTGTGTGTACATGTAAGTTATAAACCCATTTTGTGTAGCAAAATAAATAAGAAAATAAATAGGGAATATAAAGGAGAGATGGAAAGGGAGAAAGAGAGGTTCTGTTGAATCCTTAAAAGGACATTGTGACATTTAGTTTGTTTGAGATAATCAACAAGTTTTAACAAACAGTTGAGTGGGCCAATAGTGTCATTACAGAAGACACCACCAATGGTGCTCATGTCCATTATAGGAAAAATAACGACCATAAAAGCTAACTTAAAAAGATACATAAATAAATAAATAAAATTAAGAAAAATACTGAAATATTTATTTATTAACACGGTTTTTCTTTTTCTTTTCTTTCATGTGTGTGTGTGTGTGTGTGTGGATTCTGTAAAATTTAGAGTGGATGTGGACAGTAAGATAAATAAAAAAAATTGCAAAAGTTTGGAAGTGCCACAAAAAAAAAAAAAAAAGAAAAAAAAAAAGGTAATAAAAAACAACTTTATACCAATGAAAATATTTCAAATTAGTAAATAAATTATCAAAAAATAGTGTTAAATTTGAAATTAAACTTCATATTTAGATAGAATGGTATGTCATTGTTAATTTGAAAAAAGTCCTACATAAATATGAGTATGCTTTACAATGTCAATGTTTAAATCTGCATGTGATTAGCCAAAGTAGAACACTAAAATATCAAATAAGTTTGTATTCAGAGTTTTTCTTAATAATTTCCATATATATATATATATATATATATATGTCCAAATAAGGAAAATCGGGCTCTTTTTTTAAATTGTACAGATTATTTCTTTTGGTTATAAGAATATACTTCTAATTAGCTACTAAGCAAGATGATGGAATTTGATACGTAGTTAGTATACCAAGTAAAAGTATCATTATATATATATATATATATATATATATATATATGTAGTTTCAATTTATAAGTGGAAAGTTTATTATTTAAGAAGGAAAATATTTTTCAAAGGATTCCACATCAGTCACACACTTAATACTCAAAAATACCAATAAACACATATATGAATATTTACAATTTTACATGTGTAAACCAAAAATTGATCAAAATAACATGTGTGCTTGAAACGTTACCAGGTCTATAATCAAAATAAGGGCAATGAATTTTCTGTTCGAAATATTTAATAAAGAATAAGGTACATGTATGTAAAAACAAACCATTGCCCCTTAGAATGGATAAATGTTTTATCAACTCAAATACTAAAAGTATGTCAAGCCTTGAATAAGAAGTGAGAAAATACAAAAAGACAATAATTATCAAAGTTTTTGGAACTAACAAATGTTTTACCAAATCCAACAAGATACATTTAGAAGACACACTTAAGAACATATTTCTAATTTACTAGCAAAATATAAGAAAATCGTTTCAAAGATTTGTAAATGGACTTGTTTCACTTTCTAATCTTAATAGTTTTACTACAATAATTAGTACATATATAAATAAATACATAAAAATCACATTCAAACGAATTTACAGAACTTATTATTCAAAATTGTTAAATTAAATTGAAGTATATATTTTGAATTTTTTATATTATTATTTCAAACTTTTATAAAGTGATTAGATAAATGATAAACATAACAATTTAGAGGATACATATAAGCATATTGATACGGATATTCTTCTAAAATAATGGCTGAAGTTCATTTTTTTTTTTTTCACTTTCTTCCTATTTTGTTTTTGTTTTTGTTTGTTTGTTTGTTGTTGTTGTTTTTTGTTTGTTTTTTTTTTTTTTTCGTTTTTCTTTGTGATTTAAACTAAATGAAAATTTGAAGTTGTTTTGTAGCTACTCAATTGTTAAATGAAAGATCAATCTTTTTATTCCAAAAGATGATAATTCTTTCACTGCATTATATGAGGTTTTGCTACTTTTCAATCCCAAAAAACCCTCAATAAAAAAAAATAGACTCATCATTTAAAAATACAGGTAAATGATGAGTATCTTTATAAAATTTAAAAAAGGTAAAATTAAGTATCTTTAAAATCTTTTCAGTATTGCTGAATGTATGATAAAGTCATTGGGAAATGTTTTTACTATTCTCATACATATACAAGATTTCATTATACTAAACACATGAAAGCTCATGGTAATATAATCTAGTAATGTCCACATGACATAATTGGAACAAACGAATTATTGACTACGGAGAATGCTGTTCCACACGATGCAGTTATCCATACCCGGTTAACCTCCACATCCAGGGTATGGATGGACAGGTTACCGCAACCCGCAGGCAGGGTATCACAAATACGGTTATAAGTCACAAATGGGTCTCATCACTATCATCCATCCACTCGTTTATTCATCCATCCAAAACTCTCTGTCCACGTTCACCCGCTCTCAGCCGTCGGGATCCAGTCAGACCCAGCCTGGTACTCCACAACGAGTCGCGATCCATGCCCAGCGCCGCCCACTTTCACTCCACCCAACCCGTGATTCTGTCCTGGGGTTCGGATGATCATTCGTTCAGATACTAGGGTCTATCTCTACATGGGACGAATGAAGAACTGTGAATGAATGCGCCGCTGAGGATGAATTAAAAGGGGAGGATAGTTGGACCTCCGACCAACCGACACGTACCGTACGGTTATTTTGTGGTAGGAAACCATACACAGGGTTGAGGGCCGTCTGAACCGGGTGTCAATCCTTTTATTGTAAAGGGGTGGATAAGGATCACCACTGCCCTAGGGTTTGAAAAGGACAGCTACTCCTACTTCAGTGTGATTGGCTCAGAGCGGATATGCATTACTTCCCTGTCACCACGCCACGTCATCATTCAGAAAACAACGGGTCCCTCCACTACTGCGAGTCCATCATTGCTTGACAAGTGGTCTGGAATTGAAAGCCTTTCATTCTCTGTTCCCTATAGTGGAGATGTGATCTGCCACCAAATGGAATGGGAACGAAAGTTGGGAACACGATCGCAACATGGTCTCATCCACGTCCCCCCTCGGCCTGTCAAACGTAGGACAAAATCAGGATTCATTCTCAAAGTTGTTTTTTCAGTGTGAAACTTATCCAACTCACACACATGATATAAAATTAAAATATGCGAAGAACTTATATTTCAGAAATATTAATTTTGAGGGAAATTTATGTGTGTGTATATATATATATATATATATATATTTATATCAATATATACATGTAATGTTGCCATATGAAACATTTTAGGATTTTCATATGTAATATAAATAATAAAAATCTTCACTTTTACACACAAATTGTGGTAATATAAATGTATTTTTTGAAAAACTTTGCAATTAGTACACATATGAATTTAGTCCACACATGGTTACAGTAATTGTATCACATCTTAAAAGTTACAACAAAATACATACATGATCATGTGCTCATTTGTCAAGTTGCAAGAGAAAGTTAAGGTTTGTTTTGTTGTTGTATTTTTCATTCTTTGATCTTCCTCTATTTATTTCTTCACTTACTATTAAAAGATCATAATTTACAAGTGTGTGTGTGTGTGTGAATGTGTCTATATTTGTGTATACATAGTTGTATACTCATTCTCCATGATTTGGATAAAAACAAAGTTGTGTACCTGAGTCAAAATTGGAAGTTGATTGTAAGTCAATGGATATTTTTTAACCACTTGGATTATTTGTTAAAAAAATATAGAAGTATCATACACAATAACAACCTTCTGACTACTTTTAAGAGATTGAATTCTGAGCAAAGTTGGATCATACCACAATCACTTGCACATTTGGAAAAAGGATATTTTACACAACTTAAAAGATACACAAAAGTTGTTAAATGGTGTGTATATATATATATATATATATATGGAGAGAGAGAGAGAATTGATGTGGGATTTACTTCCATTTATACATCCTATACATTTAATAAATTAAATAAACACATGTTCATTGAACCATTCATAAAGTACATGCATTGAAACAATTTCTTCATGAACACACCCTTGTATTTTCTTTTAATCTTATGAATTCTTTCCGTTGTTATTTATTTAATTATTGTCTTTCCATCTTAATAAAAAAAAACTATATGATATTTTTGTTCTATGCTCATTTTCACTTTGATATGGCTTCTCTCGTGGAATTTTTATTTAACAACATGTCAAGTCACATGTCAACATGAAAAATTAAAAGAAAAAAAACAAAACAAAATAAAAACTCAATATAGCACAGTGAACATTAGTTTGAATTGATTGTTGCTTTTACAAAGATGGATTCATTTTTTAAAAAGGGGTACTATTTTCATTCATTGAATGTACTACAAAGTACCTCATGCTACATGTAACAACTTGGGTATACAAAAACAAGCATTGCAAATAATCTTAAATCTAGTGTTGGCCACATCCAGTAACCATTATTATTTTCTATCTGCAACTTACTGAAATGTATTTTACTTATACATTTGTTTCTGATTCTTTTTCTGTACATAGGTTGTTTCTACTTCTTTATCTTTACATTATATTATGTAGAGAAACTCATGTATAGAATGTTTTTCTACATTCACATGTAGAGAAACACGTTCACTTTATTAATGCTTTTAGGGTTTGTAAACAGCTTCATGCATCATGGCCCTTTAAATTATTCATGAAGAGTAGGTCTGTTTAAGCTTCGAATAAAATTCTTATGAGCACAGCTAGCTAAAATTTTAAATCCATAGATAATACACATGAAATCAAAGACCTGAAAGAAAATAAAATATTCATTGAAATTTTTATTACACTAATCAAATACAACAATAAATGATTTACATTTTTTTTTTAAAAAAGGAAGGAAGAAAAAAAAAAAAAAAAAAAAAAAAAAAACATACACACACACACTCTCTTTCTTTTTTAGGTTTAAATTTTAATTTTTTGATATGGTTGAACCTTGAAAACAAAGAAACAGAATTGTTTTTGAAAAAAATACAATAATTACACTACAAGTTATGTTGAAAGTATTAAAGATGCTTTGATTGTATCTTTAGGCAAATACATGCTAAGACATTTGACATCTAAATGTTAAATATTAAATAGTACCTTTAAATGTTAAGCTTACAAAACTGCAAACAGCTAAAAATATTATATTGTTGTGAACCTAATCTGTTAGCTCTTGAGAAATGCAAGCTCTACCATTCTTGTAAATTCAATGTGAAACAATTGTAGAGATACCTTGTTCTAAAAATGAAGGATTTACATTTATTATTATATATATATATATATATATATATATATATATGCAATTACACTGAACTTTCATCAAATGACACATTATAAACAATATTGTCTTTTGCTTTCAGTTTAGGGTACTCAACAGTAGACTAAAGGGTTTGAACATGTAGAAACTAGTCATAATTGATGATAAAATTTTGTGCAAAACACAAAAGGAGCCCCATAAAAACACAAACTCCAAAATAAGGATTATTTTTTAACTCAACACACCAATATTTTCATGCTTTTTATTATTAAGGGTTGTTTCCTAGGCTAAGCTTCAAAACTACAGAAATAAGGGTTTTGTACAGCTCTTACCATGTAAGGCCTTACATATAAGAGTCGTGGTCTCAGTCAAAATACGTGGAGCGAGACACCCGGTCGTCACTTCGCATCTATTCATTCATCCACGTAAACGTGCAGTTATCATCCATCCAATCACACTGTTATCGTTCATCCTCGTCGACCCGGTTGATCCTCTGGAAGACTGGAGACGGATCATTTAGTGTGGAGAATGGAAGCATCGACAACAGATCCAACCCTTCAGCCCGGTGGAGAGGACATGAACGCAATTCATTTATTTATGTGTAAAATTAGGGGAATATATATATATGAATGGATGCATGCATGTTTTCTCTTCAATAAAAATCTAGCCAGCAAGCTCTCGTAGGTCAGGTTGACATACGCCAGGTGGGAGGCTATTCGCCATCTGCGGAAGAGGATATTTTACTTGGGCATGCAATAAGGGAGCCTGATTCGACGGTGGACGCCGTTTCCACGGGTAGATATTAACCGTCTAAACGGACGGTGCAAGGGCGGAGCTAGAATGAGACAGGAATCTCGGACGAAGTAAGGGGTTTGAAATCCAGCCCTAATTTGATGGGACATTGCAACCCCAATACCCCCCCCCACGACAGACCGACCGACCCAGCAAAAGGGCCCTGTACCCAGCTGTTGGAAATGACTCAACTTTCTGAAGTTTGCCTTTCAGTTCATTCAAAAAAATATATAATATATAATGTTTTTATTTGCTTTTGTGGCATGACTTTCGGAATGCATGTTGTGGAATTTTCAAAAAGTATTCTATGCAGGGATTTCAGAATAGTAGCTACCACAAAATGTAAGAATGCACAAATTCACTCTTGTCTTATTCCAACCGAAAATTTCACTTTTACATTTGTTCTATTGGTTTTTTGGGGGATGAATGGCTGAACTTCCCCATCCTTGACTCAGACAGGCAGACAGGCAGACACCTGGAAAGTATTTAGAGAGTGCTTTCAGCTGGTCTCATAGGAACCACATTAATGACTTAATTAATTACTTAGTTTTTAATTTTAAATATTTTTCACAACTGGGAAGACTTGTTTACTTTCAACCTCAAACTCTGTACTGACAAAACCTCTCATGCCACAGAAAGCACAAAAAAAAGAAATCATGTGCAAATTTTGCAGAATAATTGGATAATATCTCAATCACATGCCCTCCATTGCAGGGAATTCATGGTTGAGAAAAAGTGAGACCTGGAGTTTGCATTTGGTCAATGTACCATACTAATAATGTTATCGTATGTCGGGTGTATGAGTACATATGTGTATTCCTACTGAAATTGAAGTAGGGGGCATGGAATTTGTGAATTCCAGTTAAGCTGAGGTCTGAAGATCCTACTCTTTGTGGTTCCTTTAGTTACAGGCTTCTTAGATAGTTTATACATGCACAGACATAAAGACAAGTAATCAATCAATCAATCAATCAATCAAATAAGTATATTGGGGTTGCAAATTCCAATGAAGCTGAGGTCTGAAATCTGAAGATTATGTTTTTGTTGGTTACTTTTGTGTGTGTATATGTATATATATATATAAATTTTAAATTTTACATTTGATGGCCTATTCTGGATGGGTCCATTAACTTCAAGACAACTTCAGGGAATGTAATCTCACTAGATCCATGATATCCTTAATGTTCACACAGAGCCCCCAAGGAGGTCTTTTGGCCCAAATGTTTGTTAAAGCTTTCAGATCACTGCAGATGTTTGATTTGATGCTTCACAAACTTTTTGCACTACCTTTGTATTACTTTGCCCTCTTTTTGGTTATGGTTTTTGTCTTCTTCTCAGCATCACCTCTATGGTTGCTTAATAACCAACAGTAATCTTTAAGTGTTGGTAACATGCCACATGGCACTTTAAGCATGTGCCACAAACATCATAGTTTCCCATAAAGCACCCCAAGAACAAAGAAAAAGAGGACTCCATGGATCTTAAGGTGATAAATGGTTGCTTTCATTTGGACACCAATTCAAGGAGGTGACTCCTTATGTAAGCTGCATGTTGCAGAAAGATGCCGTTGCTAATGTAGAAACAAGGTCACAAAATGGTGAGTGCTACTTTACATTTTTTTACTTGTTTGTGGACTTTGAAATGTAACAGTGCATCTTTGGAATAAATTGAAAATGAGCTGTAATTTTAAAGGGAGGACAAAAATTGTAATGAGGATTTGTAGTTTGCATTGATGCTGTAGAGTAAAGCACCGGGTCCATTGAGATTGGATGCAGGAAAAAGTAGTTGCCAAATGATGCAAAATGGGTCAAGTATATGGCATTTGCAAGTGGCATAAGCTAGGCTAAGCTTTTGCCATGTCTGAAAAGGAAATCACAATTTGGTGGAATGGTTCTAACTTGCTTGGGAATCAACAACAGAGTGTAAGTTTATTTTTCTATGTTTTTTTTATTAAAGATTTTAAGTTTTTAGAAGGATTAGGACCATGTGTGGATTGTGCTAACAGGGATGTGTTTAATCAAGGAGAAGATTCCATGACAAGAGAGACAAAAATGTGGATTGAAGAGGCTCAAGAGCTAATCATGCTACAAGAAGATGAAGCAATCTTGAAAACCTCATGAATGTACAGCAGAAGTGGCAAACTCCACCTTAAAAGAATCTTTCTTGACAGGAACTTTTTCTTAATTATATATGCAACTATACATTTTTATTTTTATTCTAATAATTTTAGGACTAGTAGAAGTAGACAAAGATATTGTTTGTGCAAAGATAGAGTATATTTTTGATGCACATAATAATTCTATGTTTGGTTAGTTGAAAAAATTGAAAATATATATTTGATCTGAGGTTAACTCAAATACTTAGAAATTCTCAAGAAAAAAAAAACAAAAAAAAACAAAAATACTACTTCTATGTAAAAGCAAACATAGAGGCCATATCTGAAAACATACTTCTCTTATTACACTACTATACTCTTCTTGGAATGTGTATTATTTAAGCATGGAACCGCAATTTCAGCCTCAAAGTCATTTGGAACCTAAATATGGAAAATAGGCATGGAACAATTCATGTTGCAACATGAATCTCTTTAAGAGGGTTACTTGGTGAATTTTTAAAAGTTTTTCTACAAGTAGTAGCTAATCTAGGATATATTTAAGGGAGTAGTTCAAAAAATAATAATTCAATGGAACCTAAGTTTGCCTTGTTTTGAATTTGAGAGGTGAATGGGAAGTTGAGATACAAGTAATTGATCCTATTGCTTACAAAAAAAATATCCATAAGTATTCATTATAATAGTATTTCTACTAGATGTAGATTTTGTCTTAATACTAATGACAATCTTAATATATCATAGAATAAAAATAAAAGATAATGTCAAAGATTTATTGTTGACAATATTGAGAGTAGATTCATTGGACTAATTTATTGCTCAAGCCATTGCATGCTACAATCATCTCTTTGAAAGATGTCAAGAATAAAGATTTGCTTGAAGAAATATAAATCAAGCCATAGCAACACCTTTAAAATTGTCAAAACCTTATTTGTCCAGGTTAGAGCTTATGCAAATTGACTTGATATGTTTTAAACCTCTTATTGAGCAAGAAAAGACTTATTGTCATTAAGAATGTTTGTAACTATATAGTAGAGAATTCAAGCATTCTACTCAATAATGTCTAAAGAAACAATGCAATTACAAAATAAAAAGCATGGTTGTCAAAGAAGATATGTTGAAAAATGAGTTTTTCTAGTTACAATAGAGATTGTTGTCATGATATAGCATAGCTAATGAATGAAAGAGAAAAGAAAAAATTATATTATATAAGATCTTATTTTAAAATATTATAAAAAATTATTTTAAAAATATAGATAATAGTCAAAAAGATAATAAAACTAAAAAGTGTTAATATTGTCTTTTTACAAAATAAGATTCTACTTACTTTGTAGGACCATAAATAAGACAAAACAAAGTAGATTAGAAAATCAAATGATATAGTCATATGTAGGAGAGAATTAAGAGTATTTTTTAGCAAAATTTATCTCAAGAAGCCAAGAATTGATACTTGGAGAGGGCCAGTTGTCAACTTGGATTGAAATCAGATCCTAAGGCACAAATTTGCACACCTATGGTAACTCCAAGGTTCTTTTGGAGATTAAAAAGTAGAATTTGAGAGCTTACTTTAAAAAAAAAAATCATATTATTTGGATCATTATTGAGGTTTTGAAGAATTTTTAAAATTAATGATGTTCTTGGTGGGATTAAGGTTTGAGAAATAAAAATATTTTAAAAAAATTTGAAGATTTTTTGAATTCTATAGTGTGTTTGGATGAAATTTGGGCAGTATATTGACGTGCTAGTTGTAAATATATTTTCAAATTTTGAGGTCAATCAAATAATTAGATTGAAATATATAAAGACTTTTATGGGTTGAGGTCTTAAAAATTGAAGTTTGAAAGTTAGTGAGTGTTTCTAAGATCTTTAGCAATTTATCAATTGGATTGAAGTGAATTCTTTTTATTAGATATTAGACTCAATTTTCAATATTTGGATGAAATTTGAGAGGAATTCAATAGTTTAAGAAGGAGATATTAGTGCTAGAAGTTCAACATTTAGGTTGGAATAAGAGGTTGTCCAATACTTGATTAGATTATCTTGTATTTCTCTCAATTTGTAAGTATAATCAATTTCATCTTTCTTGTGTTTGTTTCAAACTAAGAAGTGTGCAAATTTTGAGTTGATATCAACAATTTGATCATTAGTTGTTGAGATTCTATTTTGCTATAAGATTTACTAAGAATTTATTTAAGATGTAGGATTTGATTAGGATTTGGTTTAGGGTTTGATTTAGGATTTGATTTAGGATTTGGTTAAGATTAGAATTTGATTAGGATTTGGTTTAGAACTTATTTATGATTTGTCTAAGATTTAAGATTTGATTAGGATTTGATTAGAATTTGATCTAAAATTTTATTAAATTTTAATTAAGATTTGAATTAATATTTGATTTAGTATTTGATTAAGATTCAATTAGGGTCTCAATAAAGGTTATATTAGAGGTTTTATTTTTAGTATTTTAGTATTTTAATTTTTTATGTTTCTTTTGTGATTTTAATAAATTTTATTTTGATAGTTTAAACTTTGATTAGATTTATTAGGAATTATTTGAAGTTTATTTAAGACTCTATTAAACTTGGTAGAATTGTTGTTGTCTTTTTACTTATCTTCCATAACTAGGTGCTTGGTACATTTTCAAGCAAGAATACATGTAATATAACACTATATGGCTATAATCTTATTTAATCTTTGTTATAGGTCATATTCTTTTTTTAGATCCTCCACCTTTTTTTACAATAGAAGTTTATTTAAGACCAAAAAATTGCAAAGTTTCAACCTTATTAGATTCAAGAGCCTCAACCTATTTTATAATTGAAGACTTTGTCAAACAACAAAATATATCTTTAATTAAAAAAACTAAACTTGTGCATGTAGAAATAATAGATGATTGTTTGTTGTCTTCTAGAGATGTTATACATAAAATTGTTCTTTTAGAAGTAGCAACTTGGAGTCATAATAGTTTATTAATATTTAATGTCATTAGATCTCTTCTTAATCCAATTATTTTAGGATTATTGTGGTTAAAAAAATATAATCCTTAGATATACTAAATTTTTTGTAATCTTAACTTTTTCCATAGTATAGTCCTAGATTTTGTTAAGTAAATAGATATCTATAAGACTCATGTCATATTACATGTGTTCTTGCTTGACAATGCTCTAAGCATTTACCTATAGAAGGTAAGTAAAGGTGTAATAACAATCCTACTAAGTCTAATAGAGCCTTAAATAAACTTTAAGTAATCCTTAATAATCCTAATTAAAATTTAATTAATTCAAAATAAATTAAAAAAAAGATCTAAAAAACAAAAAGAAGTCATAAATTAATTTCAAAGAAAAATAAAAAAGAAATCTTTAAAAAATATGAAAAGTATAAAAAATAACAATAATATTTTTAAAATATTAAAAATAGAAAATTTAAAATAAGTAATAAAATATCTTAAAATATTAAAAATAGAAATTTAGAATTTATTTAATATTTATTTTAAATTTCTATTTTTAATAAATAATTTTTTTATCCTAATGAACTTCAATCAAATCCTAGGTCAAATCTTAATGAAATCTTAGTACAATCTTAGTAAAATTTCTAATCAAATCTTAATAAAATTCTAATCAAATCCAAATTATATCCTAAATTTTAATCAAATCCTAGATAAATTTTAAATCTTAACCAAAGCTTAAATAATCCATAGTTAAATTCTAAATCTAAAATAAAATATTAAAAAATCATATAGTTGATTAAAAATTCAATAACTAATGGTTGAATTATTGATTTTTACTTAAAATTTGTACATCTTGCAAAAAATAAGTTAGCAATAAATATAAAATATTTAAAGAAGATTACACATATCAAATAGATGATAATTCTAAAATTCCATTTGGAAGTTAGTCGACCTCTTTTTCCAATCTTAATGTTGATATTCTTCAGCCATGATCTTTTAATTTTATTATTCAATTCATTAAATTTTTTTTACAATTATCAATAATCAAGCTAGCTACCTTTGAAAAAATTTATATTTTAATCCAACTAGCAAATTAATAGATATTTTAGAAACCATCATTAGCCATCTAAACCATAATTTTTGAGATTGTAATCCACAAAAATCCTCATATTCTTTAATCTAATTTCTTAATTGATTCAAATTTCTCACATACATTTATAATAAGCACAACAATAAACTTATTAATTTTCACTTATAAATACACTACAAAAGTCATAAAATCTTAATATTTATAAACTTGTTTTTTTTTTTTTGTTTTTTTTTTTTTTTTTAAATCCAAACCCACTAAATACATCACTAAATTTGAAAATCCCTCAAGACCTCAATATTAATCCAAATAAAATCAATATTTAAAAATATTTCTTTAAGTTTGTATTCAAACATTTCTCTTTATTTGTAAAAAGACATTGGAATAGACATAGGTGTGCGGTTTTGTACTTTGGAATCTCATTTTGACTGAGGTTAACAACCGGTCCTCTCCAAGTATCAATTTTTGATAATATGAGGTAAATTTTGTTTTAAGATTTTTTGTAACTCTCTTCTAAATATGCCTACATCAATTTTTTATTTCATTTATTTTGATTGACTCATTTATGTATTTATAAAGTAAATAAAAGTCTTTTGTATAAAAGATAATATTAAGACTAAAGTTTTTATTACCTTTCTATAATTTATCATTCTTTCTCTATTATATCTTTCTACTAAGCGGTTTTATAATAATATCTATTTTTTATTTTATTTTTTACCATACAGACATGTTACCACATGATATCCATCTCTTCTAAACCTATGCATCCTTTGATATGTGCCAAGTAATCCAAATCTCATTTAATTCATATTATGTTTTCTATGTCTTCATCCAATTTTTCTTCATCATTTTTGCTATTCAATTCAATATCACCTTCTTGTCTTAAAAGATTTATGTCTTCAACAAGGTCTTCTATATTTAATTCCATCCATCTTTATTTAAATATCTTCACTTCTTTATATATAATTGATATTTTTAATTTTATTCCATCTAGCTCTCATAGTGAATAAGTCACATTATCATAAATAGTTGTTATTACATATGGTCCAAACCATCGTTTAAAAAACTTTCTTAAAGTACTATGTTGATTGCCCAAGCTACTATCATAGACCAAAATCCAATTATTTTCTTCAATTGCTTTAGGTCTCAATCAATGTTGCTTATCAAATTGTGCTTTATTTTGTAATCTTACCCTTTTAAACCTTCTTAATGTTATTTGCATATCTTTTGATCTTTATTTAAGTTTTTGAATTCTAATAGCTAAAAATTTCTTCTCTTGTTAATTCATCTTTCTATGGTAGTATACTTCAAGTTAATATTTTTTCTTTAATTGGTATAACATATTTTTGACTTAGTATGAGCTCAATAGATATTATCTTTTTACTGAATTATGAATTGTTTGATCAATATACAACGCAAATGGAAAAAATTGAGGCCATTGTCTAATCTTGTTATTACAAGCTTTAACTAATGCTTTTATAATTTTAAAATGATTATGTTTACTTTTTTTATTTCCTTTAAGATTATAAATAATAGTCAATGATAACTTAATTTTACATCTTTTAAAGAAATCATTAGTTTTTTGTGCATTTAATTTTTGACAATATATAGTGATTTTTTCAATATATCTATAGTAACAAATAACTTCTTTAAGCAAAAATCTACAAATCCCTTATGTAGACTTTGTTTTCAATGTTTTACCTTCTACTTGGTTTAATAAATCTTTATGAGCCAAGATCAAATATCTCATTTACTATAATCCAATTGGCATAAAAATCAAATCAATAATCCATTTAAAATAAATAGTAAAAAGATATGTTGGATGTAGACCATCTTGATGTTGTATATTAGAATATATTTTACAAGTTTCACACAATTCTATAAGGAAAAGCACATTCCAATAAATATTTTTTCACCAATATCATTCTTTAAGTTTAGCAAAAGTAACTTAAATTCTCCTATGTCCTGCCATAAACTATCATGAAATCTTTTTAGTAGTTTTTCTTGCTCTTTCTTATTTCCTATTACTTATTGTGGCATTACAATCACTTTCATTGGTTTCTTTTATGATAAAAGTTTTTAAAGAAAAAATGTATATATATATATATATATATATATATGTATATATATATATGTATATATTAAATAATTAATCTATATACCAATTTTTTTTTTTTAGTTAAGGTACTCAAATAATGACCAATATCCAATAATTCTTCTTCATAAAGCTCTTCAAAAAACAACTCCTTTTTTTTCTTTGATAAGATTTGATATTGAATAGAATTTTGATCCAATATTATCAATGTCTTCAACTATCTTGTCTTCTCTTTCATATCTTTTTTAAGTCAATATATTTGCCATCAAATTACCTTTTTCAGCAATATGTTTAAATTCTAGGTTTAATAATTTAATATAAGCAATCTATCTTAGCATTTGAATATTTGGTATGAAATAATTAATAATTATTTCAAATAATAGTAAATAATCTATTTTAATTACTATTATTGTACTAACCAAATAATCTTTTTTAACTTTCATAGCGAAAACAACTCTTTATAGTTTTCTTTTGACTTGCAAATATATATGTTGATAAGTACTTAAAACTTTAGTTTCAATTCAAACTGCAAATTTATTTATACTTAAATCATTTTGATCTATAGCATATCTAATAAGAATAAAAGTAGTATCTGTAGTAAGTATTTCTTGTCTATTATATTTATAATTAATTTCTCTTAAAATTAGAAGTATCAATAATAACACCTTTAGCTTTTGCATTTCTTTAGCATTATTTTTTATTTTTTTAAAATTTAAATCAATAATCTTTATATAAAAATTTATACAATAGATCTACTATATGAGCATAATGAAGAATCTATAGATGATATAATATACAAGTATCTAAAAACCTATGTAATTTTGTTAAAGAATCACTTCAAGTCAAATTAAAACCTTTTCACAATCTTATATATAATCAATAACATACTTGCAGTATTTCTTCTCACCTAAAGTCCCATATTTTTTTGTTTTTTTACATCCTTTGATAGAAATATTATGTAAAAAAAGCATAGTTTTTTCAAGAATAAAATCTCTTAATACCTTATTCATTCCATTCATCATATATGCAACTAAGTTTGTAGCACCCTTTGAAAGACTATACATTTTGAGCAATCCAAGTAGCATTCTCATCATTGTTAGATTACTACTCTTATTTGCAAGTTGAAGTTGATGACAACCTAAATATAAATCATCTATTGAATGAATTATTCTTTGTGCAAATGCTTCAATAAAATCATTTACTAAAAATTCCATACCTACATTTTTAATAGTTATTGCATTCACTAGCTACATATCTTAAATGAAATATAATGATCCATTTTTTTAGGCATTATAAATCAACAACTAAAATATGGAGCAAACAGAGGCTCCAAAATCTTCATTTATATCTTTTTTTTCAATAATTCTACTAATTTAGGTAAGTGAGTCCTTGGCATAGGAATTGATTTTAGGTTCTAAGGCACATATAGTATTATGAAGATAAAAATAGAAGTAAAAATATTAAGATCCACACATCTTATTTTATGACGTCCAAAGATAAATGATTTGTCTTATTTTGTAAGCATTTCTTTAAAATATTTAATTTTTGCTAATAACAAAAAACCATTGCATCCAATCTTCAATTCTTCAAAAGTCTCTTTTACAAATTGATGTCCAATATTCTTTGAATCTCTTAAATTCTAGTCTTTTGATATTTCTTTTATTTACTCTATAGAATCTTTAGATAAAGATTCAACAACAAGTTTTATCTTCTTATTTACTATTTACTATTTTATTTCTACAATAACTTTTGGTGCTTGAAAAACTTCAAGTATAGAATAAAATTCCATTAAATATATTTTCACAATCTTATCATCATTTATTAATCTAATAGATGCAATTAACTTCAAAAAATCTTCTAATCCATATTTTTCATAAATCTTTAAAATCTTCTCATCATCTTCTAATATTTCTAATCTATATAATTTTTTTTAATATCATATATATATATTTAATTTTTTAATACATAATATTTTTATTTTAAAAAATGACAATAAAACTTGCATCAAACATACCTACATCTTGCAAGAATATCTCTCCTTTTGTACCTCCATTATTCTACTTTATAATGGTACTTCTCTAAAATCCTTAAATTCTTCAATAATTCTTGGCAATAGCTTTTCTTTCAATCTATTTTGATTTTGTTCATGATTAAGAAGCATAGTAAGAAATCCTACCACTTACCTTCCATCTTCACAATATATCCATGCATAGGCTAAATCATCATCAAATACTTTTTTTTCATCTGATTTGCCATAATATATAGTTGTCCTAAAATCATAAGATAAGAGGTGGTATCTTAAACAAAAAAATGTTATTTTGTTGCAATATCTTTAATCCAGATTTTAACAGCTGAGTAATCCATATAATTCATCTTGTGTATTATTAGCTGTTCATATTGCCCATCCATGCTCTATATCAATTGACCACCTCCATTATCATATTATGTGTATTCTTGCTTGAGAATGCATTAGACACCTAGCTGTGGAAGATAAGTAGAAACCCAACAACAATCCTACTAAGTCTAATAGAATCTAAAATAAAATTTAAATAAATATTAAAGGTCCTAATCAAACTTCAACCAATCTAAAATAAATTTAAAAGAAGTTACAAAAAAAATACAAAAAATTCCTAAATTAATCTTTAAAAAAATAACAAAAAATCTTTAAAAAATATTAGAAATAAAAAATTTCAAAGAAAAAAATCATAAAGAAATATTAAAATAAAAATTCTAAATAAATCCTATATAATTCTTAATCAAATCTTAATTTAATCCTAATTAAAATCCTAATGAATTTTAATCAAGCCTTAAGTCAAATTTTAATTAAAATTCTAATCAAAATTTTAATGAATTTTAATCAAATCTTAAGTCGAATCCTAATAAAATCCTATTAAAATCCTAAAGCCTAAATCAACCCTAATAAATCTTAGATAAATCCTAATTAATTTGTAATTAAATATTAATTAAATATTAATTAAATCTTAATGAAATCTAAATAAAATTCTAAATCCTAATCAAATCCTAGATTCTAAATCAATCATAATTAATTTTTAATCAAATCCTAAATCTTAAATATAATTTTTAATAATCCTAAAATAAATTAAAAATTCAATAAAAAATGATTAAACCATTGATTTTGATTCAAAATTTTCATATCTTATAATAATTAAGTTAATAAAAAGCACAAAAAATTTGAAGAAGATTGCACATACAAAATTGATGATAAATTCTCAAATCTGCTTAAATATTAACTGGCCTCTTTTTCCAATTTTGATGCAAATCTTTTCAAGCCAAAATTTCTTCGATCTCTAGTTAAATACCTTTTAAAATTTACATATATGTTGAAAATTACGTCTACTACCCATTTACATAAATTTCATGTCAATCCAATTGATAGATTGCTAAAGATCTTAAAAACCTTCATCAACCCTCAAAATCTCATTTTGAGACTTTAATCTTCTTGAACTTCAATAAACTTTAATCTAACCATTCAATTATGCTCAAATTTATAACATACAATAAAAAAAACTATAATCACAAATCCAAAAATTATTATTCATAGATCTACTACCAAACCAACAAAATTCTTTCAATTATAAATTTTTTTTATTTCACAAAACTAGATTCATTAAAAATAATCTAAACTTTGCAAAGCTCTTACAAAGTACTCTCATCAAAGTCATCATCTAGCCTAGTACCATAACTTGTACTTTCTTGTGTTGCTACTCCATGTGCTACTAAATAATCTTGAATCAAAGCTCTCATACTTTCTTTACCAAAATTGGTTTAAAAGACGTCCCTTATATTCTTTAATGTTATTTTTCCATCTTTCTAAAAACTAACTCTTTTTTGCATCATATTATTAAATTCATTGCAACCCTTCCTAGTATGAAAAGCATCGTGATACCAAATGTATCTTTGTATATACTTTTATTTTAAAATAGCCTTTAAATTTTTTATAGAAGTCTTTCTTCAAGTCTTATCAATTTGATTTAATTTTTATGATGTAGATGCCAGAGATTGAATAATAAGCATTATTGGTTATATTTTATGTACTTGAATTTTAGATACTTGTACTATTAAAATATTATTATTATTATTATTATTATTATTTTTGTTTTATAAGAAAATTTAATGCATCTTCAATATTTCTCCACTTTATTATCAATCTTTCATCTTCTTCTTTGTCTTTAAGAAGAATCTCTAATTTTTCTTATAATTTTCCATTAATAGCCTAAAGAAATAACTCAACTTTATTTGGTTCCGATGTTAACTTCTCCACTTCTGATAGTTGTGAATATTCCCTTTCAAACTCCTTTAATAGCTCTGTTGCTTATAAATTCTTGTTAGGCTACTCAATCCATTTTAGAAATAATTTTTTAGTAACACAACCAATATCCTCCAAAACATATTCATCTTTTAATACATGTGAAAATATCTCCTATAAAATCTTATAATACCCATAATTAATATAACATGTTTTCTTATCTCCAATACCATGGCAAGTCCAAATAGCTCAATTATTATTATTTTTTTTTCAAAAACTCGATTTAATTCTATTTTTTATATATAATATCTTAAATATTTTGAAATATCTCTTCCATCAAATTGATCAACTTTATTAACCATTGCTTACAATGCTTTGATTGCCAAAGCTTCCTTGCAATCATTGCTTTATTGTTATTGCATAGACAATATAAAATCTTGAAACGTGCTTGTAATGGTCAGATCCATGTACATACCTTGTCCTTTGGTAGAAACTTCACTAGAAGCTTTACTTGAAGCTTCACTTGAAGCCTTTTCCATAGCTCCTTCAAAACTCTTTTTCTTATTATCATGTAATAATACAACTATATGATAAAAATATAAACAAAAATAATATTATGATTTTTACTCTATTAACTTGATTCAATAATAATTCTAGAGATTTAAAGAAGGCTTTTATGAAAGCTTCTTAGTTTATTTTCTTATTTTAATAGCTAGCAGATTAAAAGTTGGTTAATAAATTTATCTTCTATGTTATAAAATATTCTTCTAATACTTAAAAAAAGCCATAAATTGATAAAAATAAAGTAGATTAGGTAAATATTTAATATCATCAACTCTAGGATGAAACTAAGGATAGGATCATGCTAAAAAATCTCTAAAAAAGATTGGATTGATACTTAAGAACAATTGTTTGTGAGTTAGAATTGAAATTAGATCCTTAGACACTAAAACAACTATTTAGAACAAAATAGGAGAGATTTTGGAGATCAAAGAGTTGAATTAAAGAATTGGATTTAAGCCTATTTTAAAATTATATAGTTTTTTTTAATAGATTTTGAGATGACTTTGCAATTGTTATGCAATATTAGGATTTGTATTGGTGACTTTGAATTTATGCAATAAAATTGAGGCTAGCATTATTGATTGATTTGTGAGATGCATATGACATCTACTGTTGAAGCATATTGCTTAGGATTAGGATTTGGAGAAAAAATTAAAAATTACAAAAAAAAAAAAAAAAAAATTAAGATTTATATTTGCTTAAAATAATTAAGAAGAATATTTTTTAACAATTGCATTGACTTTAATTCCTTTTGCATTGAAATTCAAATTACTTCTTTTTTAATAGTTGAAACTTGTTAGAGTCTCTTAGATAATTGCAACATATGACTTAATTTTTATAACCAAGTGCTTGGTACATTTTCAAATAAGAAGACATATAATATGACATCATTTTCTATTAAATTAAAATAAAAAATAAATAAACTCCAATATCTCTCATCTTAAGTTTTTACGTTAGATTCATCACTTATGATACATAAGAAATGCAATAACAATCCTATTGAGTCTAATAGAATGTTAAATAAACTTTAAGTAATCTTTAATAATCCTATTTAAATTTCAACTAATTTAAAATAAATTAAAAAGAAATTACAAAATAAATATAAAAAAGTTATAAATTAATCTAAAAATAATAATATAAAAATCTTTAAAAAATATAAAAATAAATCCTTAAATAAATAATAATAATCTTAAAAAATATTAATTTTTTTTTTTTTAAAGAAATAATAAAGAATCCTAAATAAATCTTAAATAAATCCTAATAAAATCTCAATTTAATTTTAATGAATCTTAATAAAATCTTAGATCAAATCCTAATAAAATCCTTAATCCTAGACCAATCTTAATGAAATCCTAGTAAAATCCTAATAAAATCCTAATAAAACCTTAAACAAATTTTAATCAATTTTAATCAAATCTTAATTAAATATAAATTATAACTTAATCAGACCTCAATTAGACCTTAATTAAATTCAAATAAAATCCTAAATCCTAACCAAATCTTAAACAAATCCTAAATAATCCTTAATCAAGTCCTAAATTTTAAACAAAATCTTAACAAATCCTACAATAGATTAAAAATTCAATAGTTAATGATTGAATTGTTGATTTTGACTCAAAATTTGCATATCTTGCAAAAACTAAATTAGCAATAAATAAAATATATTTGAAGAAGATTGTACATATCAAATAGATGATAATCTCAAAACTCTACCTGGAGGTTAGCGGACATCCTTCTTCAACCTTGATGTTGATATTCTTGAGCCACAATTTCTTAAATTCACCATTCAATTTATTCTAATTTTTTTGACAATTATAAATAATTAAGCTAATTATCTTTGAAAAATTTGTATTTCAATCCAACTAGCAGATTAACAAATATCTTAGAAATCCTCACTTATTCTATAAATCTTGATTTTTGAGACCATAACCCACAAAAATCCTCATACTCTTGAATCTAACTACTCGATTGACTTCAAATTTCTCATACACATTTATAACAAGTACAACAATAAATTTATTAATTTTCACTTGTAAATATGCTATAAATCTCACAAAACCTTGATATTCGTATTTGTATTTGTATTTTTTTTTTTTTTTCTCCAAATCCAAACTCACCAAATACATTATTAACTATAAAAATCCTTCAAAATCTCAATATTAATCTTGATAATATGAAATTAATACTCAAAATTTTATCTTCAAGTCTACTCTTGAATACCTTTCTTTGATTTATTAAAAAAATATTAGAACCAATGCAGGTGTGTAATTTTGTGCTTTGAGATCTAATTTCAACCTAGGTTGATAATCAGTCTTTTTTAAATATCAATTTTTGGTAATTTGAAGTAATTTTTATTTAAACTTATTTTTAGTCTTTTTTTAAATATGCTTATATTAATTTCTTATGTCATTTACTTTAATTTGGCTCATTTATGTGTCTACAAAGTAAATAAAAGTCCTTTCTATAAATATCAATATTAAGACTAAACTTTTTACTATCTTTCTATAATTTATCATTATTTTTTTATTACATCTTTTTACTAGGCTCTTCTATAATAACATCTATATTTTTATTTTTTACTATATGAACATATTATTATAAAATACTAATACATCTAAATAATTATTAGCAGGTGCAAGAACTTTCATACATGCTGCAAAAAAAAGGTTAACTTTTGTTATATGTGCCACATCTATTGTTGATGGAGAAAAGATTTCAAATGGCATTCCAAGCCAATATCAAGATTATGAAGACATTTTTGATAAGAAAAATGTAGATATTCTTCTGTCACATTGTCTTTATGATTGTTCCATTGATATTTAAGAAGAAACTCAACTACCATTTTGACCAATCTATAGCTTGTCACTAAAAGAATTGGTTGCATTCAAAGAATACATTGATGAAAATATGGCTAAGAACTTCATACTCCATTCCAAAACTCCAGCTAGGGCTCTTCTAGGTAAACAAGTACAAATGAAAATCCTCTAATATTAGAATTTCACCTAGAAAGCTTATCATCCACACAACACATTGAGAAGCAAGAAAAATAGAATCAAATAACCATTGTGACATATTTAGCACTCTTATGCCTCTGCCCTAAACTCTAAAGGAATTATGGACTTTCGCAGTTTTGTTGTGTCTTCTCTTTTAATTCATGCGATGGGTACACCCCAGTTGTGTCAAAATAACAGGCCGGGGAATGGAAAGTCCCGCCCGTCTACGAACCAGGGAACAAAACTGCTCCCCCTTGGTTCGCTTGGCCAGGCCGGGTCCGCCCATCCACCCACCCCCGCCTAGCGCGGGTCTATCCAATCACACAATCATCGAAAACATTCATCAACATTCATCCATACAAGTCTACGATCAACATTTATCCTTATATACGACACACGATATATATTCATATATATATATATATATATATATCTACGGTCGTCGTTAGTTTCGCGAAGTGGGCTTGTGGTTGGCAGCTAGCGCGGCTCCGAACCAGCGACGTAAATGAGGAGGCGCCGTAAGTGGATTAGATCGACGGTAGGTCTGAAGGACAAAAAATACAAAAAAATACAAAAAAATTGATTTGTACGGTGAGCTCGGAGACGGATAAAGCGCCAGGGGTTAGATCGTGGCCATGAGAATTGCAAAACATCGGGCCCGACACGAGCACCAACTCACCTGTGGTTATTATCATTTCTGCGCCTGCTTCTAAGCATTCCTCGCACTAGTCTCTCGATATATATCCGCTCCGCGTCTTTCCAAGCTATTCAGGAGGTTCAGCATTGTTGTCTCGAGCTTTTATTTTCTTCTCTTCTGCTGCTCTCTCTCTTGATTTTTCTTTCCTCCCATTCTGTATTAGATTTTCGAGGGAGAGAAGGGGTGCGGTGCGATCGGAGTTGTTGTGTGAAAATATTTGTGGCGTTTGCTGGAGGTTCAGTTTTGAGAAATTTGGTACGCCTTTGCGTGGGGATGGCGGGACAGGATTGCTATGCGTAGGGTTGGTGTGAGCTTGAGTTGAGTGTGTGGTTGTGCACATAGCGTAGTGCATGCAAGTATTGTTTTTTTGAACATAGGTGGAAGTCATATTTGGTTTGTGTTGGAGATCAACAACTGTTGATCCGATCTTGAGAGATTTTCCCCCCTGAGAAAATATTTGCCGAAAAAAACGGAAATTGTTCGTGGTGTGAAGTTAGAGCGGGTTGGGAGATTTTGACATTGGAGTGTCGAGGGCTTATTTCTTGTCTAGAGAGACTGTCGACTTTGTGTGAAACACAAGTTTGTTGTTGAAAGAGTTTGTAAGATTTTGTTGGAAAAGTTTACTCTAAACTGTGAATGAAATAGCCATTTTAAAAAAAGATAAAATGGCCCACGCTATGTGCGGAAATTACATCTTGACAAATAGCTTTATAGGTCGCAGTGTGCTCACTGATAATTCGCAATCCGAATCCTCTCCTAGTGACAGCGTAGAAGTGATGCGCACGCGAGTGCGGAAACCAGCGTCAGTCGTTCTTTGCCTTCAGAGGCAGCATTTCGATGGACATGCTGCTCAATCAACATCAGGGCCTCTCTCTGCTAGTTCTGCGTCTCCATTTCCAGATGAATGGTGGAGGAAGCATTCAAGCACTTCTGGCGTCTCTATGGCTGAGCTGAGAGTTAGTCAATTTGCTGAGATGGAGACTATGTTTCCGGAGCACAGATCGATTCTTGATTGGCAGAACACAGCAGAAGAATGGATAGAGCACTCGACGCACGAGACGCCAACGAGCAGAGGTGTTTGTGGCGGTGTGCCCGTGTTCGTGATGCTCCCCTTGGACAGTGTGAACATGAACAATACGTTGAACAGGCGCCGTGCCATGAACGCATCTTTGTTGGCTTTAAAATCTGCTGGCGTGGAGGGGATTATGATGGATGTCTGGTGGGGGATCGTTGAGAAGGATGGTCCTCATCAGTACAATTGGTCTGCATATCGGGAGTTGATTGATATGGTGAGGAATCACGGTTTGAAGGTGCAAGCAGTGATGTCCTTCCACCAGTGCGGTGGCAACGTTGGTGATAGTTGCAAGTAAGTATTGTGATAACAAATCGACAACGTGTGCGATTATCTTCATTGTAATGTAGCAATGCATGGCACTACGTTGCCTAAATGCTGTGTTCAAATGTCGTTGTTGGTCCCACACACCAAGAATATGAGTTGTGCGAAATGCGGAAAATTCTCGGTTGCTCTGCCCTTCGACAGACAATTTACAACAGGATATGTGTGTGCAGCGTGCCTCTTCCTCCCTGGGTTTTGGAGGAAGTGCGGAAGAATCCAGACTTGGCCTACACCGACAGGGTGGGCAGACGCAATGCTGAGTATATTTCCTTGGGAGCAGACAACGTACCCGCTTTGCAGGGTAGAACACCTGTTCAATGCTACGCGGATTTCATGAGGAGCTTTAGGGATAATTTCAAAGATCTCCTCGGAGATGTCATCATCGTATGTTTCCCAATCTCTATCACTTAAGTGTCTGTGAAGGTGTTGTGCATGACAGTGAAGATGTCCTGTTAGAGCAATTGATATGAAACCTGTTTTACAAATGCACCACTCTTTGCATTTCTACTGACATTTTCTTCGCCACTGACACTTGCTTTAATTGTTTTAGGAAATACAATGCGGAATGGGGCCAGCGGGTGAGCTTCGATATCCTTCGTATCCGGAGAGTGAGGGTAGGTGGCGTTTTCCAGGCATTGGCGAGTTTCAGTCTTACGACAAATACATGATTGCGAGCTTGAAAGCAAGTGCCCACGCAGTGGGAAAGCCCGCATGGGGTTCTGGTGGTCCTCATGATTCTGGCAGTTACAATCAGTGGCCCGAAGAAACAGGATTTTTTAAAAAGGATGGTACATGGTCAACAGAATATGGGCAGTTTTTCATGGAGTGGTATTCTGAAATGCTTTTGGCACACGGTGAACGCATTTTGTCAGAGGCCACAGGGATTTTCAGAGGCACCGGTGCTGTTATTTCAGGCAAAGTCGCAGGTATTCATTGGCACTACGGTACAAGAAGCCATGCCGCAGAGCTGACCGCTGGGTACTATAACACTAGGTCGAGGGATGGATATTTGCCCATTGCCCAGATGTTCGCGAAGTACGGCGTTACCCTCAACTTCACATGCATTGAAATGCGAGACTTCGAACAACCAGCACATGCCTTATGCAGCCCAGAAGGATTGGTGAGACAAGTGGCATTGGCAACTCGGAAAACAGGAATTCCAATGGCTGGTGAGAACGCTCTTCCCAGATTCGACAGTTCGGCGCATGAACAGATAGTCCGCAAATCAAGGTTGCAAATGAACGAGAAAGGCGACTGTCAAGAACATTATGAACCGATGTCTGCTTTCACTTTCTTAAGAATGTGCGAGAGCTTATTCCACAGCGAAAATTGGAGATTGTTCGTTCCATTCGTGCGCCACATGGAAGAAGGACGTACGTTCCAGCCTTGGGAGGAAGAGTCTCATAGAACACAGAATGACATGCATGCCACTCAGCCTCTCGTTCAAGAAGCAGCCTCATTGATGTATCATTAATTTGATTAACATATCGTGAATTTTGGAGGCTAACAATTTGCCTCGCCTTTTGCTTGTTACATAACCTTATACATATTTGTAGTCATACAATACATTTAGTCTCGGATTAGAGGACTTCGCCGTGGAGGCACAAGAGCATTTTGTCCTGTTCAACAGTAAGGGTAGATCATCAGAGTAAAATTATTTCTTTGGTCTGTCTCATTAGATTTGTAGACAGCGAACGAGGGCAATAGTCTGGAGTATGCATGTATCATAATGTAGGGAAAGTAGTCAGTATTCCAGAGTAGTGTGTACCCCTCAGCCCTTAAGCTTCTCACTCTGACGATCGTAGCAGATCGGGAGTGGATAGTTGCTTCTGCGGACCTTCTCCACAGAAGCCAGGGTTCATCCCGAAAATTGAAATGAAAGTAACCATTTTTCTCCACTTCAGATTTGTGATTACCTGGGTGATTTCTAAGACGTGCAAGACTCTAATTCTCGACTCCTGCAGATATACTCACCTGAAATATGGCCAGGTGACTTCACTGATTTCCCACCGTTGTGCATTTGCCTGTGGAGATATGCACTTCAGCACAGGGACAATTTGGACTTCAGCCCAAAACCAATCCCACACGTGACGTTGTCGCTTACGTAAGTAGCTTCTTGCGCTGAATTTGGCCTCTCAATGACCTAACGCTGACATCTTCTGCAGCAACTTTTTTGAGACTTGTCTCCACAGAAATGTACGCTTCTCTCTCCTCAAGCAGGGGTATGACTTGGCTCACCGGTTGGCTGTGTGACTCACACCAATGGTTGGCTAGTCAGCAGACAAAAATGTGATGTTTGGGGCTTGGCAAGTTGGCTTTAGAAAGGTTGACAGGATGATAGCTCCACCTCAGGCTTGGACAATAAAGCTTTAGACACAAAAGAGGGTATACTTTATTCTTGGATTATAATGAGTTAAGTACAAAACAATGTACCTTGTATCCTAACACCTTAAAAGTATAAGAGTATAAAAACTTCTTAAAAGCTACACTATTCTATGTTGGTTTTGTAGAATATTATTCATAATTATGTTAGATTGTGATACTCTAGAGTTCCAATGAATTATTGTATTGAATCTAAACCCAACCATGTTTCTTAACATTCATAGTTTATCCCACCTTTTTAGAGAGATTAATTTGTCTTTGAGATGTGTTTCAATCCTCTTGTATGTGGATTTACAAAGAACTTGTCATATTCAAGGATGCCTTATTATATGAGTTTCTTAGTGTAGAAGTCTTTCTACATTTCAAATTTGAAGATAGATTTGTTGCATTAAGCTTAGTTTGATTGCACATATAGCCCTCTCAAAAAGTAACCAAATAGTCAACTTATTTTGTAGAGTTAGTAGTTAACTTATACATTATTAAGGTAGCCCAATCCAAAATTTGTCTTACTTGAGAGCACTCCTAAAATCTATGTAGTATAGCTTGTTGTTAAAGAAAGCAAAGATAATAATTGACATCAATTTTAGAAGTAGGTTTTCTTTGCCATCTATTTACAACAATAACTTTACACCAAATGAGCCAAATGAGCATGGCTTCTTTTCATGTATAAGGACACAACCATATGTCTTGCCAATTAAAAGAGACATCTTCTATTAAGATTGAGTTCCAATTTTAAAAATATATATTAATAGATTCCTATTCTAAGATATATATATATATATATATATATATATATGTATATATAAATTAAGGTCAAAAGCCAACTAGTTTAGCAATCCATAACTTAATTTAATATTTCATGCTTATAGAATCTAGGCATGGTTTTTGGAGCTAGATATATAAATTTTAGAAAACCTTCAACTAAATATTTTGACTTACTAGATGGAGATATTGGTATTTGATTGATAAGTCTTCATCATAATGTATTTTTTTTTATTGTATGCTATTGCAATATAATTTAATCTTCATAGGTTTTTATAATATAAGCCATATATTTTCTATTATATCTTTATATTATTTAAAAAATTAAAAAACTATTATTGAAAGACTATTAATTTTAAGTTTGTAAAGTCGTATCTAATCATTAAATTTTAGGGTAGAAATATCTATCTAAATCAAATGATATCAAGTTCTTAGAATAATAGATAAAATTGTGATCTAAGAAGAAGTATCTTTTTATTTATTTTTATACTTTGCTTAACCTTATCAAAAGACAACAATTTCTTTGTCTTCTTATGTATATTTTATTTATTTATTGAAGGTTGTGACCATGAAGTGATGAGGTGTTTTTAAAATTAAGATGTATATTTTTGAAGGAAAAAACACAATTTCACCAAAGAAATCTATTCCAAATATCATAAATAAATTTTAGATTATATAATCTAATAAAAAAACCATAATTATCAAAATCTTCCTATTAATACTCTAATATTTGGATCTTATACTCCATTTATGATTAATTATCAATGCCTAATTAAACTCAAGCAACCATATTTTAAAGACAAGCTATTTTTTGTACATCAACCTAAATTGTAAAAATATAGTAAATAATGTATTTTTTTGGTTGTAGTCCATTTATGACCCACTAAGCAAGAAGAACTTTAGTTGCACCTTTGTAATTGATTAGTCTTGATCCTCCAATTCTTTAGGTTTATATCAAGCCCTCTAAACTACTTTGGAATCTACTTGATCTTTGTATGTTTCTCTATAAGAAATTATTAACTATGGATTTGATTTTGAGAATGGCTTTTATAATATTTTTCTATATAAGAAAGAAATAGTCTAAGTAGGATAAGAAAATATTATTAAGTATAATGACTCTTCTTACTATCATGAACTTAGTAGAGTATTAATAGTTTAATTTTTATTTAATACAATTGATTAAGAAATTATATACACCTTATTTATATAGAGATAATCTAAAAGATTTATCTAAGAATTTTCTAAGATTATCAATAAAGGCCAAGGTATATTAAAGATTCTTAATCCATTGGAATTATTTTTATTTCTTAAAGTATCAATAAGCTACCAATTTAGTCCAATTTATTTGAATTCAAAAGTTAGACTAAATTCTTATAGAATCTTGATTAAGTTTTTAATATTAAATACTTTTCCTTTGAAAATGGATGTGAAATCATTCATATATTTAATAATTATTTTTTAATGAAAGATCTACAATATATTAAAGCCATTTAGTATTTTTGCCTTTATCTCTTTTTAGATGTTTGTATTAAAGATTTCACCTAATATAAAAAAATAATAAGAAGCAAAAGGACATATTTGTCTTATTCTTTTTTTAATTAGAAAAGATGTAATAAGAAACTCACTTTATTTCTATGATTGTGTTGACACCTTTAAAAGTAATTTGAATCAATCTATAGAATTTATAATTGAATCCTAATTTTTAAATGGCTTAAAATAAAAGCCCCTAGATATTGTATTAAAACTTTGGAGAAATTCAGTTTTAGTAGTAATAATGGTTATTTTGATGCCTTGGTTTGATAAATAGTTTTTTTTGATAACCAATATATTATCTAAAATGAAGTATGTATGAAGGGTTTTTTTTTTTTTTTTTTTTTTTTTTTTTTTAATTCCATATATATATATACACACACATATACATATATACATGTGTAATTCATTCATTTATTTATGAATCTATCTTCTAATATTATCTAATATTGTAGAAGTGGTGGCAATTAAATTAGTTTTAGTAGAGTGATCTTTTAATATAGAGAGGCATAAAAATCATGGCATAGTGAATTTAGCTCTTCAAGCTTTCATTTTTTAATTCTAAGATGGTCTTGAATTTTTGAAGTCTTGAAGTTTTTAAACGATAAAAAAATCCTTTAAATTAATATCTCCAAAATTCATCTATTTTATGCAAGAATGAATTTATATTCATCTATTTTTTATTCTTTGTAGACTTGTAATTTGTCTTAGGCCAACTTTAAGCTAAATTTTGTAGCTCTAATTTAGGAATCAGTATATATATATATATATATATATACATGTGTGTGTGTGTGTGTGTGTGTGTGTGTGTATGTGTGTGTTTCTATGTGCCTCTTCAATTGTGCTTTAAAATTCTATTATATGTCTTAATTTAAAAAAGATTTGTAAAATTGAGTGAATAATTTAATTCCACTAATAAAAGATACTCCATATCTGGTTGGTGCCTATATACCTTGGACTTTTTGTAAAAATCCAGGTCATTAGGAAAAAAATATATTTATTTTATAGTAAAAATATGTAAGTATTGAAATTTGTAAGAGAATAGAGAATTTTATTGGAAGGTAATTGGATATAGTAGTGATGCTCTTGAATCTATATCAATTAGTGTTTTTACATATGAGAAAGTTAGAACTTACACAAAATCTATCAAGCCTAATAAAAATTCTTATATTACATACATGGTTATTTTATTTTATTTTTTTTTTAAAAAAAAAAAACATTCCAATTCTAGAGTTTAAAAAATTATAAAGTAAAAGATGTGTTTTTAAAGAATTCTAGGTAATTTCTTCATTACAAACTAAAATTCTTGTACATTAGAGACATTTATCTTTAACACATTTTATAATGTTTGAATCGCCTCCTTTTATCTACAAAAATTATTTGGAGACACTGTCAATAGGTTGTGCTATGTTATGCCCCAATATTTGTACTTATTAGAAGTATAAACATTGACTAGGTCTTACAAGTTTTTTAGAATATCTTTAAATAAAATCCACAAGATTTTATTATCAAGTAAAGAACCCATACAAGCAACTAGATATTTCAACTTAGGAGAAATAAGGATATATTTTTTTCTTTTTCACACTTTATTAGAGTTATTTACATATCCAAAAGTTGCTCAAAAAATTTAAAAAACCAACATTTGGCCATAAAATATTCTCGAAGTCTTGAACTTTTATGCTACATAACTTATGTTCTTGAATAAAAATAATATTACATTCTAAAGAAATATTACAGATATAACCTTTTTAACTTGAAAAATTTAGATGAATCATTTAGTCCACATAAATTATAAGATATTATGTTTAATTTATACTATAATATTTTTTTTCTAAAGACATGTTTATTCTTTTAATATACATCTCTAATAGATGAAAAAAACAAACAAACAAACAAAATTTTTAATATTTGTGATGCTTTTCAATAGTTAGAACAAGATAAAAAAAATATATATAAAAAAATTATAAAAAATATATTAATAAAATAATCATATAAAATCAATAGAATACTTAGTTTAAAAAAGAAAAATTATATATGATGTAAATTTTCTTTGCCTTTAAGAAAGATATTTTTAATGTGGATGTCTTGCATAATAAAAAATATATAATTTTAATATGCTTCCATGTTGTAGATTTCATATCTTATGTCATGTGCCATATGTCTATATAAGAAAGAATTTTTATACTTAGAATTGAAGCATTTCACATTAGAATTGAATATTATGTACCTAGAGTCATCTAAGACTATAAGTCATTGGACCTTAAGTTTAGTCATCATTATAAATTAGAAAAAGGAGGAAGAAAAATAAATCCTAAATGTCTTGTTAAATTTTTGTGAGGAGAATGAAATTGCTTCCTTTGTTATAAATATTTGCTTAAAGAATTCTTTGTAAAAGAGCTTTAACTAGATAGCAATGGTCTTTTTCTGTTAAAATAAAATAAAAATTAAGTTGAAAAGCATTTAAAGAAACATTTAAATATATATATATATATATATATATATACCATCTATTGAGAATATACAACTATTTCTCTTTAAAAAACTCTATGAATACAAATCAAGCTTAGCATTCCCCTCTTAACTTTCTTGTTGAGGAACAAAAGATTATTGCTAAAGAAATTGAGTTTGATAACTTATATTTTGAACATTATACCAGTTTCTACAGAGATAGATTGAAATTAGACCATCATATGGCTAAATTAGAAGGCCAAATAAGGGTGTTGATTAATCTATCAAAGGTCTTTTTTTGCATGAAAATGATTACTTAGGCTTTTGTAATGACCTATTTGTTACTTCTCCTTGTGGTTCTTCTTATCTAGTGTTAATCAATTTTGAATGAATCATACTGAAATTTGTGCCTAGAAGAACAACCATTTGTTTCTCCATTTGTCTAATAGAATTTGGCAATGTAGATGAAACTAATAGGTTAGAAACAAATTGTATAAATGACACTACTTTTTGAGATAGAAATTATTATTCTAAAAGATCTACCACTAATTAATTTTAAGTGTCTGTCAAAACAAGTAAATTGGTTTAATGGACATATTTTTATATTTTAATAAGTTGCATATTTCTGAAAGATCCTCTTTATTATGATATATAGTGTGAAATAGACTTAACCATAAATATGAGAAAATGTTCACTTTGGGATGGCAAAATACTCAAGTTTGGTGCATATGAAACATGTCTTTTGGCACTAGTATGTTTAGATGAATTCTTTTGTAAATTATTTTATAAAAGAAATTTAGTTTTGATGCTTTAATTAAAATTAAAATTAAAATGTTTATAGTTGTTAAATTAATTTAAAGGCTTTTAGAGCAGAGATAATTAATTCTTCATTACATTGACATATTGTATATGTTCAAACCTATATAAAAATATAGGTGATAATGTTGAAAAAAATGTTGACTACAACCACACATAGCTTATCTAAAACTTAAAGTTTACAAAATACTTACAAATTGTTTTCATGCACAATTTTGAATGGTAAAATAAATCTTTAGAAATATCACACTTTCACAAAATTTACGTAATATCTCAAGCAAATATTTGAAATGACTAAGAAGACCTTTTGAGAACGGTTATTTTACATGTCATCAATACATACTCTTGGCTTGTGTGGCTCCAGCTCAGCGTAACACATTGAAAATTGAAAATTCACATTATTTATGAATCCCCGCAAATGCACAACATTATGCTCTATACCGAATGGAGGCATAGGTATAACACTGTACATTTGCTGAAAAATGGAGCCACAATCTACAGACATGAAGGAGACGCGAAATCTCCTGAGAGGTCGAATGCCATGAGAGGATGTGTGAAGCAATAATCAGTAACATCAAATTGAATCCGTTTCTCGGGAGTATCAGTGAGCAAAAGTTGCTAAATTGGTGGCCCCGGTATTCTTGATGACCTAATTCATTACTCAACCATACCCTACAGGAGACTCTGCATATACATGGAACAGGACTTCCAGATTCCACTCCTGTCCCATTGCCTTAGACATAAAAAACACCAACCAATTAAAACAATGCAATTCCCACAACAAATGAAGAAGTACTTCGGAATCGCTGAGTCCAAAACTGAAGCAAAGAGCATCTATACAATTTTGATCAACTCATACAGTAAAACTCTTTGCCATATACACGATCTGCAACTATAAACCATGTTACGAGATCGTGGAAAGCAATCTGTCAGATAGCAAAAACTTAAACTGTTGTACAACCTGAAAGCCCTCGGAGAAATAGGAGCACTCCAAGTATCTGATGGATGATAATATTGCATCGCGAAAGCTACAACCTGGCAAAGAATTACCTTGCTGAGTTCCTGATGCACCAGGGGGAATCAAATTACTGGGCTGGTCCAGCGTGACTTGTGGAGGCCCCAGGCGCCTTATCCATCCCTTCAGACCCCGAAGGCCCAGGAACCTTTGAACTGTGCTCTACTGGAGGAGCAGGAGGGGCAGGAGGAGGAGGACATCCACTCACAGGATATCCAGTTTGTGGATAATCAGCTGGCGGAGGGTACCCATTGAATGGAGGATAGCTATACATAGCCGGATACGCAGTGGATTGATTTGGACCAGGAGGATAACCATACGGGGCATTTCCCATAGGTTGCATGGGATAAGCAGTAGATTCTTGATACCGTCTGCTATATCCAAGGCATGACAGACACAAGTAGAACACGCAGACGAATGCGAGTACTGAAAAAATCACGTACAGGACTAAACGCCACATTTCGAATTTGCCTGCTCACAGAAGAAGCACGAAGAATCATTACGCAGTTGCTTCTAGACCCCTTCATGTTTCGAAACTGCCCATCGGCTATACTGGTAAAATATGGGAGATGCAACACATGCCAATCTACTACGGACGAGCATTACCTCCAGCACTAGGATATGGAAGCTAGCTGACACAAATCTCGACTACTTGGGCAGCGGCTTTTAAAAGTTAAGATCTGGATGGGTGTATCCACACAAACGAGCAGAAAACACCATTTCCAGGAGGGCGAGTCGGTAGGTATGTCTATCTATGACACAAACGATTCCCGATGATGCTAGCTTTGCACACTGCATACTAAAGGAGTTGAACTACAAAGACAACTAGGTGGCAAGGACTAGGCGAGGCATGATGTATTTCCAGAACGGTCTCATGCGCGTAACCAAGTACGGGGTTCTACTATTATGAAGATGAAAATTCGGAAAGCCAAATTCTTCGTATTGACATGCTTAACATTAACATTCACAACGCAGAATCAAGTACAACTCTGACAACCATTTTATATACTCTAAAACCAAAACTGTTCCAGTGCTTCCTTGTCTGCATTTCCTGCTCTTTACCATCAATACGGCTACGCAATTCGTCGTCCCCCAATTTCACAACTATCCGAATTCAGCTAAAAGACCTCTCATTCACAGGATGATTTTACTTACAGGAGTAGCCATTGCCCGAGTAAAAGGAATGGCAATCGCAGAACCTTCTGGTAGGAGTTTCATAGCAGGTTGCATGTGCGTCACATTTCGCACATACGTCTCCAGAACTAGGAGCCTGAGTAGTACCTAATCAAGACAACCAAAATCAGATGCGAGATTGCCAACACTCGGGAATTCAGATAAGCGATTGCCATGATGTAGACACCAACATATAATGCTCCAACATTAGTACTGTGCTGATACCGAATTAACAACTAGGCACCGCATTCATATTTATGAAAAGCACTGTAGTACTGAATGCTTAAGACATGTACACACATCTTACTCCTGAAGAGCATGTAGCAACCTGACCAGCTAATTTTCTACAATGTATCATATAATGAGAAGATAATGCAGATCTTTTGAAATTCTCTACTCTATGATGGATCGTGTGCTGTCCTAAGCTAGAAAACTCCAAATTCACTTGTAATAGAAAGTTGTATAGGACTTACTCGTGTTTTGTGCGTCCACAGGAATAACCATAAAAAAGGAAAGCAAAGCTAACATTGCCAAAACAGATAGCATCCTCCATGTTCCTCTCATTTTCATTTTCCTAAAATTCTCTTCCACCTGCAAATTAAACAAAGAAAACATATAGTTACAGCTCCATTTCCACAATGCAGCTACGGAAATAAACTCAATTCGAACCATTCCTTGCTACTCGAGCTTCTAGTGTAAGTCGTCACCTTCAACTTTTTCTCCTGAAACATCGAACTCGAAAATCTAGCACTACATTCAGAAGTGATTCTACCCAGGTCAACACACTTTCGCCACATCCAGTTTACCATACACCATGTCTAGCACCCTTGCTCCAATTCTGTCCCCAGGGCCCGTAACTTCGTGTAACAGAATGCAGCAAGATAGAACCTCACTGGTCCTGCCGACAGAAATGTAGCAGATCCAAGATCTACATTGGCTTCATCCTTTTCTAGATCGAGCATTTCTTCACGGTCTCGTTTAGCATCTGCTAAACGAGACCGTGATCCACGAGTTCGAACAAGATTAGGGTCTAAACGTAGGGGATAAGGCATACAGTTAGTAAGAAGCTGACAAGGCTGCCATTCCTGCTGCGTTTAACTACAACCGTCACATAGGTACCAGCGAACCCAATTGAACATCATGCCTACACAGCCAAGCACCAACTAGGACCCCGATCTCACTTCTCCCTCGTACCCTCGTGATAGCAAACAAGGAGTGCACAACAGAACCCACGCAAAAATCACAAACATAGTGGTGCCACAGAAGGATCTCCCCGCAACGGGGACCCCCGACACCACCGATCCTACCAAGACCTAATCCTCATACAAAACCACAAAACCCAGCATCTCAACGCCATAACACACCCGAATACCGAAACACCGCTCTAGAATCCTCAGTCCCCGAGGGCGAACATCCGCAAAAGCCACCCCCAAGTTCTCGCTGATGCGCTCGTAATCACAAACGGGTGAAAGAGGGGGAGGGAACAGCAACGCACATGAATCGCACATCACTACCGCGCCTCGGACGATACACCCCACCAAGTGCACCCGCTCTGCAACAGCCCAGGGCTTAGAAACCAGACCCGCCTGTGAATGAGAGACAGTCGGTAGAGGGACCCCACACGACGATGACAACCACAACCAACTAGAGGCACGTTGTGGACGCGTCGGGGCGAGGATCGGATCGGCCAGCGTGCCGTTCTAAATGGAGCAATAGTAAGTACAATGGGATTTCAAATAGGTGGGGTGTAATTCCAGTTGTGGATGTAGAAGCACTGGAGGCCCGCGTCGCAGCCACACGCGGGGAAGGGAGGAGCCAAGTTGTCAGGCGACGCAGTGGGCATATCCACCCCCGCAGCACGAGGAGCAGCAGCAGGAGGAGTAGCAGGACGACGCCGGCGAAGACGACAACGACGAGGAGGGAGGGAGGGCAATACTGCTACTGCCACGTTGAAAGATGGCCACCTCAAAAATTTATGTCTTTCCTTTCATGATAATCTGTGAATACATTAGTTTAGGGGAATGTTAAATAGAACCAAGATTTTATTAAATTGACCTAACCATCATGAAAAGAAAAAAAATGATCTCTATGTTGAGATCATTAAATGTAGCCAACACTCTCCATAATAATATTTACTGTAGACTATAGTAAATACTATAGCTACAGTATTTAGAGTCTAGTGGAGAAGTATTGTTTATCCTCTCCTCTTTTCTCTTCTTGTATACGAGACACAACCAGATCAATAGATTTTTGGGTGTGAAGCTCTCTCTCCTTAGAAACCCTCTTGTGTGTATGACTTACTACTACTCTTGTGTGTGTGTATGACTTACTACTATTCTTGTGTGTGTGTATGACTTACTACTACTCTTGTGTGTGTGTATGACTTACTATTACTCTTGTGTCTTTCTAAACATTCTCAACACGTTATCAGCACGACTCTCTTCTACACACTATTACAATTTTTTGCTCTAGTCTTTGACTCTTCAAACATGTTGCTACCTTTGCTCAGTTTCTCCCTCATGATCTTGTTCTTCTTACTGGCCCTCACACATTAGCTGCTTGCTTAGAGCACTTGTTCCACTCTCTACCCTACTTGCTTAGAATACTTGATCCAGCCCAATTCCACCTCAGCTTGCTCCCTGTTGTGCTCCGCGTCTACTGCCGAATAGTATCCAAATAGCCACCAAACTACCATCGAACCCACCACTGCCGCCGCTGCCACCTTGTCGTTGTTGACGCTGCTGCTTGTTGTCCTAACGCCGCTGCCGCCTGCCGCCTGCCGCCTGCCGCTGTTGTCTGCCGCTGCTACCCTGCTATCCTACCGCTACTTGTTGTCACCATCTTATTGCTGTTCTTTTGCCTTAATCTATAATTTTCTTCATATACATATATATATATATATATATATATATATATTTGTTTTTTCAAGTTTAAGTTTATCATTTTATTTGACTTTATATTTTAATGTATGTTTTACTCAACTTTTCTACTTGATCTTGTATTTTCTTTACAGATTTATTTATAATGAGTGCTTCAACATCTTCAACTGCTTCTACTATGGTTCCAACTATTATCAGTGCATCCCAACATTTTCAAGCTCTTTTATTTCTATCATTGACTGTGGATGGAAACAATTATTTATTATGGGCAAAAATGGAAAAAGCAAATTTATTTGCAAAATAACTCTCGGATGCCATTATGTTTGAAGAATCTCCTACAATAAGTATTTTTATACCTCATGCTATTCATTGGAAAGCACTTCTTCTCCTTCATCGTCATCTTGTACTTGCATTATAACAATAATATTTGAAAATGGAAGATCCTGCAGAACTTTGGAAGAATCTTAAATCTAGGTTTGATCATCAAAAGACCATTTTTCTTCCACGTGCATGTCATAATTGAACATATTTACATATCTTAGATTTTCCAAATTTAAATGCTTTTAATAGTGAAATGTATAGTATTGTCTCATAATTACGATTATGTAGACAAAGAATTTTTAAAGAAGAAATGATTGAGAAAACTCTCTCTACATTTCCTTATGTATTTGCTGTGCTTGCACAACAATACATGAACATGAAATTACAGAGTCATTCTGATCTCATGTCCTATCTACTTCTTGCGGAGAAGCAAAATGAGCTACTCATACGCAATGCGGAAGCTCATCCTATTGGAACTACAGTTCTAGAATCTCATGCACTTAATATTTCAAAGTCTAAGAAGAAATTATATAAACATGGAAAACATGCTCATAAGTATCAGGGTAGTCATAGTCAAGACCATTTCTACCCATATGGAAAGAATAAATGTTCTACTATTAATTATAGTAGAAAACAAAAATCAAAGATGCGTTCTTGGCATAAGTGTGGAATGATTGGACATTTAGCACATGTGTGCCATACTTCAAAATATTTTATTAAAATGTTCCAAGAAAATAAGAAATTATGAGCTGAGGCTCATGAAGTTCATACCATGGATACATCCATGGATTCAATTGGTGTTGATGACTTAGAGGCTTATATGAATGATAGAACCTCTGATGATGAATCAAATGATGCACTCATTGATTCCGCAACAATACATACTATCTTGCAAGATAGATGATTTTTTATTGAAAAATCTTCAACTTGGCAAACTAAAAATATAATGACGATGGCTGGAGCAAATGCGTTTTGTTTCCAAGAGGGCACAATGATGGTAAAATTACATGCGGATTCCATCATAAAATGTAAATATTCGACGTTTGCACCCTCAGCACCTCGGAATCCGATCAGCTACCGAGATGTGTGTATTAATGGTTATCACTTCTCGACCACTACTTTAAATAGAAAAGAGGTTTTGGTTCTTGCAAAGAACCATAAAGTTGTTGAAAAAGCTTTTGCTACAGAAAATGTATTATACCGAATTGTGATTTGGCCTCCTATTATATTTAATTTTATATCATCTATCTCAGAGAGTTGTGTTTCTCTCTAGCATGGACGATTGGAACATCTAGGATCCACATTATTTAGAAAGATCATTCCATGTATAATTGGGCATAATTTAAAGCCTGCACATGTAGATTCTATAGAATTATGTTGTGCATGCGTGCAAAGTAAAATGATTACTCGGCCTTCAATTTGGAAACTTCTACAAGAATTACCACCAATGCTTGAAAGATTGTATGGTGATATTTGTGGTCATATTAATCCAATATCAGGACCATTTTTTTTTTTTTGGTCCTTATTGATGCATCAGGTAAACAATCACATGTTTCATTATTATCAACTCGAAACATGGTGTTTGCTAATCTTATATCTATGCTTATTTGCTTTCGGGCACATTTTTTTGATTATCCTATAAAAACATTGCGTATGGATAATGCAAAAGAATTCGCATCAAAGTCTTTTGAAGACTATTGTACTGCAACAAGAATCGAGTTGACATATTGTATTCCATATGAACATACTCAAAATGGACTTGCAGAGTCATTTATAAAGCGTATACAACTCATTACCCGACCACTCTTCCTTCATGCAAATCTACCTGCATCTATGTGGGATCATGCAGTTTTACATGTTGTAGCATTAATATGCCTCCGCCCTTCTTTTCTTGAAATTGTTTCACCACATGAGCTCATTTTGGATCGTGTTCCAAATGTATCTCATTTACGAGTATTTGGTTGCCGTCGTTGGATTCTAGTACTAGAACCTCAATGGTCTACCATTGGAACTCATCGACAAGAAGGCATATATGTTGGTTTTGATTCACTAAGTATTATTCGTATTGTTGATCCATCAACTAGTACATTATTACGTGCATGTTTGTAAAATTGTCGTTTTGAAGAAACTGTATTCCCATCTCTTCAAGGAGGAGTATCCAATCAACAAAGAGATAAAGTACTCATATTTGAAGTACTAGAAACGTTTACAATGAATTCCGATCCTAGGACATCTTTGGCAGAAACTGAAGTTGCTAAGATTTTACATTTAAAATGGATTGCGGATAAAACACTTGATGGCTTCAATGATGCACATAGAATTACAAGAGTTTCTATTAATGAGGCTCAGAATGCACTTGCTCAGATTGTAGTGCCATTGACTACAATACCTCAAGTTATAACAACAACAACTAAAAGAACTCGTGGACCAGATAAGCAACCATGTAAGAAAAAAGCCATAAAATTAACTAATCCTGGTATTATTTCTCAAGAAATTGCCACTCATCTTACAGGACTACCAATTCATGATGATATATCCATGCATAATGTATCTTCAATTCTTATGAAAAACAATCTTGGAATTGGAAGGAATAAGAACAAGTTGAGTAAAGAATTATCTATTTTGTATTGTGCTATAGATGATATTTGGGATATACCATCTATTACAGTAGATGAATCATTTACATATATGATTATAGAAGCCTTTTCTTGCAAGGAAGACGATCCTGAACCTCAAACCATCGAAGAGGCGATGCATCACTCAGATTGGTCAAAATGGAAAACTGCTATTGAAGAGGAATATGTCTCTTTGCGTAAGAGGAAAGTCTTTGGTCCAATTATAGACACTCTTACATCTCGCCCTGTGGGATATAAAATGGTATTAATATACAAGCGAGATGCTCAAGGCCAAATAATCCGCTATAAAGCTCATCTTATTGCTCAAGGATTTACTCAACGATTTGGCATTGATTATGAATCCACATATTCTCCAGCCATGAATTCAATTACATTTCAATATATTATTGGAATGACAGTTCATGCCACCCTTGAGATGCATTTGATGGATGTAGTAACTGCATATCTATATGGTTCTCTTGATGCAAATATTTATATGAAAGTTCCACTTGGTTTAGAAACAAGAACTCCAAATCAACCCACTCCAGAAAAATATTGTGGTATTAAATTATGTAAGGCCTTCTATGATTTAAAACAATCCAGACGAATGTGGTATCAACGTCTTCGAGATTATTTAATTACAAATAATTTTATAAGTGATCTACTAATCCCTTGTTTGTTTATCAAACGAGATAAAACTAGTTTTGTGATCATCGCTATATATGTTGATGATCTTAACCTAGTGGGTACTATATCTGCATGTATTACAGCTACAAACCTACTTATACGTGAATTTGAGATGAAAATGCTAGGAAAAATAACTTTTTGTATTGGTCTTCAGATTATGCATCTAACAGATGGTAGCATTTTTCTCTACCAACTAACGTATATTAGACGAATATTACAAAGATTTAATATGATTAATGCTTATCCATTGTCCATATCAATGATTGGACGTGGTTGTAATGGTCATGATCCATACCGTCCATGCGAGGAGGAGGAGGAAATATTGGAAGACCAATATCCATACCTCGCAACGGTTGGAACACTTTTGTATTTAGGTACATCTACAAGACTAGATATTGCATTTACAGTTAGTGTTTTTACAAGACATAGTGCGCGTCCAATACTACGACATTGAAATGGCATCAAACATTTATTACAATATTTAAAAGGTACTGAAGACTTGGGATTATCTGCACATCCAAAATTGGTTGGATATTATGATACAGGATATAAATCTAGTATTGCAACAGCTAAATCTCAAATAGGATATGTATTCTTAAGACATGGAGCTGCAATATCATGGAAATCAATAAAACAAATAATAACTGCAACTTCATCCAACCATGCAGAAATTATTGCCTTACATGAAGCATCTCGAGAATATATTTGGTTGCAATCAATTGATAAATTCATTCAAATAACTTGTGGATTTTCATATGATGATTCTTCAACTATCTTGTATGAAGATAATAGTGCTTGTATTGCATAGATGCAAGTTGGTTTCATTAAAGGCGATAGGACAAAGCATATTGATCCAAAGTATTTTAGTTATACTCATGACTTGATTACTGATCAAGCACTTATAATTAAAAAAATTGAATCTACAAATAATCTTGCTCATCTCTTCACCAAAGCTCTCCCATTAAGCAACCATTGTCAACTTACTTATGGCATTGGTATGCAATGACTTACTTTTTTTGAATAAGAAAGTTAATGAGCTCTTTAAATAATTAAAGAAAATGATGTTGTACTCTTTTTCCTTCATCTATGGTTTTGTCCTTAAATAAAATAAGATTTTCCTAGATAAGGTTTTAATGAGGCAACAATTGTTGATCTTGGAAGATCACAGAAAAGTATAGATCATGATTCTATATAAATTTTATATTATATAAATATTATGATGAGCAAAGAAGAGTATTGAGATCATTAAATGTAGCTGACACTCTCCATAATATTTACTGTAGACTACAGTAAATATTATAGCTACAATATTTAGAGTCTAGTAGAGAAGTACTGTTTATCCTCTCATCTTTTCTCTTCTTGTATAAGAGACACAACCAGATCAAGAGATTTTTGGATGTGAAGCTCTCTCTCCTTAGAAATCCTCTTATGTGTATGACCTACTATTACTCTTGTGTGTGTGTATGACTTACTATTACTCTTGTATCTTTCTAAACATTCTCAATGCTCTACATTCATTTCTCCACTATTGGATCTGAAACCAATGAAAAGCAATCACATTTATCATGCTTACCATATTCTTCAATCATAGGTAGTACCATATTCTTCAATCATAGGTAGGTCAATTTTATAAAAACCTAGGTCTATTTGATATTTTATTAAAGTGAGTATCATGCATCTTTGTTTAAGGACTGTCCATAGCACACAAAAAACAAAGACAATCATAAAACAATGTCCAAAATTTGTAGGATTCTATTGAATGTAGGAATGTAAAAGTAATATGAACTCATGAAATACTCTTCTTCAGATTTTTTGTATTTGCAAAGAAATCACTCACAACTTGTCAAAAAAAAGTAGACATATAATTTATTATCATCTACATAAAAATCTAATAATGTAATTACTTGTATAGTTTGATACAAAAATGAAAGAGCATATAATATTAAAAAACCTTATTATTATTTAAGATAAAAATATATATTTTATTGAGTATTATTATTATTATTTTAAAGAAATTAATATTTATTGATATGTATGAGAGAAGAAAGGAGAAAATAAAACATAAAAGATTTGTCAAATTATAGAAGAAGCACCAAAATAACAAAATATTTTTTCATGAAGCTACTTAGAAAGCATAGAACTTGATTGCTGATGGATATTTTATGTTTGAAAAGTAATTAAATGGACATGCTTATGTAGGATTTAATTGATTTTTTACCAACAAAATATAACATTCATTAGAAATAGCCCCTATTTTTGTATTTATTTTACTAAGAGTCTATGCTATAGAAGGATGACCAATACATATATTTCTATTCAAGCTTGCATAATGAAATATCATGTTTTAAATAGAATGTCAAATATTTTTTAAATAATTATCAATTATTAGTTCATACTTTTATATTTTATATCTAATTTTTGGTATAATATATATATATATATATATATATATATATATATATTAAAAATAGTATTCATATAATTAAAAATAATATTCATATAATAAAAAATAAAAAATAAAAAATAAA